>NC_085970.1:5013527-5277287 GCF_910591565.1 Cydia splendana
TACCTACTAAAATTCGATCGTAATAACAAAAAATGTTGTATCGTGTAAAACTTGTTTTTTAAACATCACTGTTTAATTCTAGTTAATTGCAATTTAGTACTGCTTACAATTTCGTCGTATATGTAAAGATGAAAGTGTAAATATTAAACGTTTGTCTCGTTTAATATATGCATCGTAACACTATTATAACTATTGATATGTAAAAATAAAGATACGAGTATACACGTTACAAGTTATTATATTATTAACCATAACGGTTACTATAATGCATTGTATTCCGAACGAATCAAACAGTTGTGCCAACACCACGGTGTATGCGCGGGTGGCGGGGGAGGGAGAAAGGAATTGCGCAAGTCACGGAACAGCCATTGCGCCAGCGTCTTTCGTTGCGCCGGTCGGTGTTTTTATTTACTAGATCCTATCCATAATTTTATTGTAAACTAGTACAAGTGTATAGTATAAATGTGCTTAAAAACTTGTCTGTTTTGTGAACATGGACGAAGACCTAAGAAACCTTCTAATAACGTGGAACCTGGAGGAATATACGGAAATTTTCGAAAGTCCCTAAGTAAAAAGCTGATGTAATGGCCGAATAGTACGGCTCCATGTCCTAACAAAAATCAGTTTTATGGTCCCATCCTGAAGAAAGCATGAAACTTGGCATGAATGTAGCTGTCATATATGTGCTTCAATGGAAGCACGTCGAAAAATTATTTTTCCCCCCATTCCCCCCCTTTTTATGTGCCAAATCGTGTTTCATTTTATTTTTTTAGCTTGGCAAGATACCTGAAGATGTCGTAAAGATACTCAAAGAAGGTGGTACATTCTTGGAAACACTGAAATCCAACATGCAAAATTTCACAAAAGATGTCGTGCCATTTATAATAAGACTACCATTGATCGGATCAAAAAAACCAGCTCTAAAGTGGGGAATAAATCGATGGGCGACGCGTCATGTACCTCAAGCCGCCTGCCAAGGGCTACAGGCTCTAAAGTAGTTAAAGTTTGTTTTTTCTGCAATAATCCTGAGACTGATAAGGAAACCCTTCATACTGTCGTAACAAAAGAGATCGAAAAGCGTATTCGAGATAGAGCAACTACTCTTGAACGGCAGGATTTATTAATGAAAATGGCAACGAAAGACTTAGTGGCGCAGGAAGCATCGTATCATAAGAACTGTCTTACATTTTTTTACAACGAAGTTAGATCTTGTAAAAGTAAGACTAAAGAAACGGAATGTGAACCTGATTTTATAAATCTTGCATTTACAGAACTTGTGATGTTTATGGAGTCTAGCTCAGACACAACTAGGTTGTTTTCTAACTAGGTTGTTTAACAATCAAACAAATAACAAGTACTTATCTGAAAAAAGTGACTACTATAGAACATATGTATTTACTTATTCGAGCCCATTATATGAATGGGCAACACAAGTGCGCGAATTTCTAATAGCGTATTGAACCGGCGGTGGCATTAACTCATGAAAAAATTAACATTCACGTGCTTTTCTACCAACAAAACTTGTCATAGTCATTTATTTATAATATTTTAAATATTACATGTCAAGTTATTAGGCAAAAGGTATTCAATTTTTATATAACATTCAAATTAATTAAATAATCAGCTTAATTAAAATATCAGGATAGGTACAATGTCAATTATTAAATTAAATTATTAAAGTAGATTTAGCTTACATTACATTATTATCAATAAATTACATTTATAAATTATTCGGTAGATCAAATAAATCTTTAATATCGTAAAAAGAGTAGTTTAACAGCCATTTTCTTAATTTTTTTAAAAACATTTGGGTACTACCCGCATTCTTTATCTTCTGTTGGGAGTTTGTTTGTGCTGGGCTAACTTTAATCGTTTGAGTTTTTAGTTGGTTAGTAGTTTTTTTGTTGGGGTTTAGGTTTGTCAAAATGGAGCCTTTAGAGGTAATTTTGGCTCGCAATTTTTCTTTGTGAAACTACGCTCTCACGATTTCAACGGAGGAGCGTAGTGTGTCGGCTGCTATAGCCTGGTTATTGTTGCCATCGAAGACGCCGCGGTGTCTTAACTGAGCTGTAAAAATGATGTGTGAAAAATCAGCGACATATAAGTTAGGATTCCGCTGGCGATGTTATAATTATAAAATCGTGTCGCTTAATAATATCTTCTTCTCTTCTTCTTCGACCTAGCGTTTTCCCGGCCTAGCGCCAGGGTCCGCTTTCCTGCTCAGTCTTCTCCACTTTGCCCGGTCTTCGGCATCCTCGGGTGTGAGATTGTTCTCTCTCATGTCCGCTGTCACGACGTCCAGCCAGCGCTTCTTAGGCCTACCGCGTGATCTAGGGCCTTGGACAGTGAGATTGAGGCATCTATTTCCGACGTAGTCTACCGGTCTGCGGCGTATATGGCCATACCATCGGAGGCGACTTTCCTGCAGCTTATCCGCTACGTCACGGATTCCGAGGCTGCCACGGATGTGTCCGTTACGTATGCGATCTAGTCGCGTAACGCCACACCCCAAGTAGCATTGCAAGCTGTATATAAGCTGTATTAAAGTTTATTTGTATACTATATATTTTTACTATATATATTTGTATGCTGTACAGTTAGGCTGTACAAAGGCTGTATAAGCGCTTATACAGCCCTTATAAGTAAAAAAAGGGCCCAAATTATACAGCCTTTGGCGTTATTAGAGCTGTAGAGTAGCTGTATAAGCAATACATAAGCTGCATAATAGCTGCATTACAGCTACATTTCGGTGTAACAGGAAACCTTAACACTACAGATAATCTCTTATAAGTACGATATAAGAATATAAGTTTTAAATGAGTTATAAGAAAGAATTACAAGAGAATAATAATCATTTAAGAAACTAAAACGTCTTAATCTTGTTGATTCGTAATATAGTAATGGCGACAATAAAGTGTTATAGTGGATGGTAAAAGTAAAAGTAAATATTATACAGGACTTGAATGGAATATTACATTATTGGTAAGTGCGGATTATTATTTATTGTGAACCTGTGTATCTTTTCTGGCAAAATATTTACGCGCCTGCAAAATAACAAAGAGAAACCATAAGGAAAATATCAAAAATCGGTAAAGTTACTGTTTATTTTTAAGGTTAGAGTATCAAACATATTTATAAATATTAATTCTAAGGCTAAACAATTTATTTTAGCTGGTAATCATAACACGGCGTTAGTCTGCTAAATATTAGCAGTTATTTCTTTAATTATATTTACAAATACTTTTTTTTTTTATTGTAAAATGGCGACAATTTTTAAACAGCCTACAGGATAGTTGGAGAGCATTATAATCTTAGTAGCTGTGCTGTGTAATAAATGGAGTGTCTTTTACAGCTTTTGTAATTAAAACAGCTTTATAATAGAATATTTGTATTCGTTTGGCTGTATTTCGGTTCTCCGTACAAAAGTTATAATTCTCTTTAGAGATCCGTATAACAAATAAAACACCTGTACTGTAACTGTCATATATTCCTTTAGTTTTATAAAACACTTATTTTCAGAAATCATTACACTACTATACTTATACGAGTGTAAAATTACGCCAAAAGATTGTTATAAGCGACTCTATCAGTAATACAGAAAAAAGCTGTACTATAGCTGCCATTTATTCATTTGGTTTTATAATACCCTTACAGACAGAAGTTATACAACTACTATTCTTATAGGAGAGTAAGATTACGCCATAAGAAATAGCTTTAAAACGGGGTTGACAGATACATTTGTACAGCTACAAGTGCCAAGTGATACTACAATACAGCCTGTATACAGCTTTTACGATAAAATTAGCTTATAGTGTTCCACAACACTTAATGTTTTAAAACGGAGTTGACAGATACTTTTGTACAGCTAAAAGTGCCAAGTGTTACTACAATACAGCCTGTATACAGCTTTTACGATAGAATTAGCTTGTAGTCTCTTACAACACTTTTAGTTTTATAGTAGATTTTTTATATTCTGATAAAGCACCCCATGCTTCCGCAGAATCCTTTATAATGATTTTATACAGCTTGAGCTGTATAATGTCTGTAAAGTACCTTTTATACAGCTTAAATCTTTTCTGACACTCTTATAGGTCCCTTAAATCACTCAGTTCTTAATTGGCTGCTATATTGATGTTGCCGACACTTCCATGCTACTTGGGACATCCATCGCAACATCTTCATCTCCGTGACGTGAAGCTGCTGGACATGGCTTCCGAGGACAGGCCAGGTCTCGCTACCATATAGTAGGACTGGTCGGATGATGCTCTTGTACACAAGGCCCTTTAGCTTCACCGGTATCCTGGGGTCGCAGAGGGCACCGGTTACTTGCTTACACACCGCTTAATAATATCACCAACAAAAAATACTTTTTTTGTAAAAAGTAAGGTGAGTGTGATGAACACTTGTAAGGTGCATTAGTTACTGTGTGAAACAAAACGTATTGAGTGAGCGAGACAGTATGCTTGAAGATACTTTAGAAAGAAAGGGAAGAAAGATTGATTGAATGAAAGAGATAGAAATAGGATTAGGTTAGAGTAAGTTGAGAAAGAAATATATTCATTATGGCCGAAAACGTTGTTTCAATTCTAACATGTCGGGCGGACAAATTTGGATATTAATTTAAATCTACAGTCATAAATAACTAATCCTACTAAAGTTTATCTATTAAATTCGAGTATACGTTTTATATTCAATAAAAACTGAAGGAAATACCTTATATTTCTAATAAGCTAGGGAACCTCAGCGTATATATTGGCGTATACACACAATGGACAGCACGCGGGAGGAGGATTTGCAGGCGTTTACGGTGAATCAACTCAAAGCAGAGCTCAGGTCCAGGTATTTGCCCGTCACAGGGAACAAGGATGAATTGGTGGCACGTTTACACCAAGACAACATATCAAAACCAGGAACATGGGATATTGGAGGAGTATAAGATGGAACGTACGAAGAGGTTATCACAAGAAGTCGAGCTTAAAAATTTCCAAATTCAGCTCGATCAGATGAAAAAGGATGACGGTAATAATGGTACTACACCAGGTACGTCCACATCAGATAATACTTTATTGCAAATTTTGCACACTCAATCTATGATTTTGCAACAGATTACTAGTCCGACACAACAAACATTGCAAGTCTATTCTACAACAGCCACAAGTCAAGCAATTCCTTTATTTGGCGGTAACAGGTCAGAAAGTGCGACTGATTGGATAAAACAAGCAGAAAGAATTGCAAAGTTAGCAAATTGGTCAGGCAATTTAACATTAGTAAACGCATCAATGAGGCTTAGAGGTCCTGCAAGTAACTGGCATAAGGCCATAGGTAAAAACTTAGGTAACTTGCATGAATGGAAAGCCAAATTGTGTGAGAGATTTTCTTTGAAGATGTCATTTGCTGAATTTATAACATTTCAGGCAAAGAGGACACTGCGGAGCACAGAAACTATCACAGAATACATTTACAGTAAAAATGCCTTATTTGTTAAATCACCATGTACTATTCCAGAAGCAGACAAAGTGTCATTGATCCTGGAGGGCATCTAAGACTCGTTGGTCCATTCCGCTAGCATCTCATTGTTGTAAGGATGTGGAAGGATTGCTGTCGCATCATGCTGCTGCTTTGGACAATATTAGAAAAAATATGCCAAGAGATAAGTTTAACAGAAGTGAAACCGTAAGTAACAGCACTGAAAGCCAAAAATATAACAAGTTTATTCCTAATTTCAACCCACAATTTTGCTACAGGTGTAGAGCTAAAGGTCATGTGTCATACGATTGTAAAATGCCGTCTAAAACGGGCATAAAAGCAGAAATTTCAAATAATAAAGCCAATTACAATAAATTTGATCATAAGTACAATAAGCCCCAACCGTCAACAAGCTTCTTCGTTTATCATGTCCGACGTGCACCGCGCCGACCGCGCGTATACTGGGGTCCATTTGCGTTTGGGCATGCGGGGTCATGCAACTGTGAATCCCAGTGAGGAATTTGTAGCAGGCGAGATTATCATAGACGCCGATCCAAGATGCTTATGAGAGTGACAGACACCCCTGCAAAGAGGAGGTCATACAATCAAAGAAACAAAGACAAGTGGAGATATGCGTTCCATACAAATATGCTGATGAGTAGATGGCGCCACCGAATGCCGTTACATATTTTTAAAGCGGATGTGTCAAGATTATTAAAGCGGCTATATATTGAAGGACACCTCGATGACATTCATGTTTACCTGATGACTGTAATGTGGGATGATATAAATGAAGAATTGGAAGGGATGTTGGGAAATGCATTTATTAATTTCAAAGATTGGATTGTGTTGTTGAGGTGTGTTGAAGCGGAAGTGTTTTCACGTGTGATGTTTACTTTAAAATCATTTAATTACCTACTAAATGTAATATTTTGTGTAATTGGAGCAAACATCATAGCATCACCTGATCATGATGATGATGATGCTGATGAACATTGAGGTAATTTTTTTAAATGTAATTACTGATGATGCCTTTTCGAGTGTACATTTTAATTGTAATCATTTATATATTGAAGTCCGTCAGTGTATGCATCACTTAATCTTATCTTGCTCTATGGTATGATAACACTGAAGTGTCTATTTTATCTATGCATGTCTGACGCCATGTCCTTCCTCTTTCTCGAAACCTCTCGTCACGATAGCATCGATTCGCCGCTGCGCTCCTAGAGTTCTACTGTTACAAGTCTTCTGCTGTATGTTAATTCACAATATAAGTTTACCAAGTCGACTGAGTTTCCTTCGTGTATTTCAAGTAAGTCATCCCCTAGTCTGCGGAGTCCACGCGCACTCTGCGCACACCCCACGATATACTTAATATTATATTCCTTTTCTCTCTCTTATATAATAAATCTTTTATATACAGAATAAAAAAGCAGCAGCAGCGAAATTATTTTTATTGAGAACCAATAAGGGCGCTCCGCTCTTCTTTATGACGGGCACAGGTACAATTTTAGTCACAACAACAAAAATTCTAATAATAGTCTATAACAAACCCGTTTATGTTGGTTTTACCGTGGTAGAATTAAGTAAAACTTTAATGTACAATTTTCATTATAATTATAAATCTACCTAAGTATGGTGAAAATGTGAGGCTGTTATACACAGACACCGATTCTTTTGTTTATGATATAAAAACAATCAACTTTTACGAAAACATTAAGCCGGACTTACAATGTACACTTTGACACTTCGGACTTTCCGGAAAATAATGTCTATGGCTTACCACAGGTGAAAAAAAAAAGTTGTAGGCGTGATGAAACATGAAAACAAAGGCAAAGATGAGACAATTTGTAGCATTAAGATCGAAAATGTATGCTTATATATTAGACGAATAAACCAAGGACAATAAAAGAAAGTGTATAAACCATACCACTTTTGCAACTGACACAGACAACTCTTTGGTGGATAAAACACAAGATACTACACATACTGAGGTCCCGGTATATGCAGCTGGTCCAAACAAGCAAATTCCGAGAAAACGAATAAAAACGAGCGCAGACTGTGATAGTGATAAAACTGATAAAATAATAGAATATTTAAAAAATAAGAATTAACAAAAATCCAAATTGGATGGAGTCGATATTTTTTTTAAAGTTATGCGCAAACGTTTAAGACGTTTCCGCCTAGAATACAAAGTATGGCAAAATTAGAAATGGCTACTCTATTTGCCCGGTACGAGCTGCAAATGGCAGAAGGGAGTGATGCAAGTGCTCCTCGACCTGCAAATTTCCGGACCCTGCTAGTTCTAATCAAGAAAACAGGGTAGTTTAGGTTCTTCCACCACAATCAACTCAAACTACAACATTTCAAACAGCTAATGTACCGCAGTTGACTGGAGAAAAATCCTGAAAAATACTACTAAATTCGCCTTGTTCTTCTCGCGTGGTGTAAATGGGTGCACCCAATACTTTCTTTTCTTTTTAGAAGCTTCTAAGCTCCACAAGACCAATAATTCTTCGTCGGAAGATGAACTCTATAGTGACATGTTGCATGTACGAAGACACGAACGAAACTAGAACACGAGAATTTGAACGCCACTTGTGTGCGTCGGAACTCTTGACCGGTCAACGGTCACCAGAACGCGGAACTCTGACCGCTCTCTCTGCGTACGCTCTTACGCTTTTATTTTAATTACACACACACACACACTAACAGTCTACAAACACATAGTTTCTTAGTTATTAAGGGATTCTTCACTTCCATGAACCAAATAGCCCCTTCTTTCCATATAGTCGTCGTTTGTTTACATGGAACAGCGAGGAATGTCCTTATTTTACGTTTGACAAGGACTCCTTCTGCATGGTAATCCGAATGTAGTGACGCCACCGAATATTCAGTCAGATGCTCCATGAGGACCTTTTTTAGGTCCTTTCGCGCTGCACCCCATTTATTTATTATATCCATATCAGGAGCAAGCGCCTCAACGCTCGAGATGAAGAGAAGATTGTCTTCCGTCCTATCTCCACCACGTTTATAATTATAGGTGATACCCACATTATCAAACCACAACCATACACAAACAACACATTCATGTATTTTAATTTAAACGTTCACACTCTTTGCTGGTTTATAAAATAATGAAGACAATAAATTGTTTGTTAAAACACATCCGTTACACATAGAACAACAAATGACCGGCTTTGGAACGCGTACAGCGAGCCTCGTAAGTCGGGCTACGCCCGAATCTTTTAGTATGAGGGTGCCGAAGGCGCCCGGCTTTCGACCGCGTACAGCGCGCCACGTACATCGGGCTACAACTGACCCTTTTAGTGTCGCCTTTTAGACCGAGTCCAGTGCGTCACATAGGTATGTTTCAGTATGCTTCGCCTGAGCACTGCGAACCCCGATTACGCAATCAGATATAGCGAATGAAATGTACTCAAGTACTTAACTGATAACAGAATAGGTCAAATCACTCCCACGCTATATTTAATTTAAACAAAGGTACACTTGAAGGCAACAAAAACGAACCATCTTGTATGGAAATAACTATTCAAAGTAAGTTGTTTTAATTGTCCATGAGTACAGGCTCACCGCACATGATATCCGTATCATATACTGATAAAAAAAAACAACCACAGAAATGCCTACGTACGTACGTCGACATCCTCTCGACTAAAATGTATGAAACGACCAAAAAACTTTTGTGATTTCGGAGTTGGTCCCATAGAAGAAGTTGTTCAGTATGGCCTACCTAATCACCTCGCACAATATGGATAACGGTCCAAAAATTACACTGTATAATCAATCACGTACTAATATAATTTTTAGGGTTCCGTACCCAAAGGGTAAAACGGGACCCTATTACTAAGACTTCGCTGTCCGTCCGTCCGTCCGTCTGTCTGTCACCAGGCTGTATCTCACGAACCGTGATAGCTAGACAGTTGAAATTTTCACAGATGATGTATTTCTGTTGCCGCTATAACAACAAATACTAAAAACAGAATAAAATAAAGATTTAAATGGGGCTCCCATACAACAAACGTGATTTTTGACCAAAGTTAAGCAACGTCGGCAGTGGTCAGTACTTGGATGGGTGACTGTTTTTTTTTGCTTTCTTTTTTTTTTTTTTTTTTTGCATTATGGTACGGAACCCTTCGTGCGCGAGTCCGACTCGCACTTGCCCGGTTTTTTAATGTTTTTGCCCAATAAGTTACACTATATTGGCATACTAACACGAAATACCTAAGATACAAGTATTAAGTTACTTAGTTTAGGTATTGATGTAAAATATGTTCGAGCCAGATACAATTATTAAAACCATATTTGCATATTTACATTAGTTAAGTACCTACTATTTAAGTGTGTTATATTATGATTGTTATAATTTTGGATATTTTGAAATGAAATAAATATTATTCTTATTCTTATTTAATCCAAATATTAACTCCACAAGTCCACACCATTCCGAACCATAGATTAGTAGATGAACATTTCAAACAAATAGCGCGAGGAAAAGCAAGAGTTAAAATTTCATCGAGATGTGTTTCACGAAAAAATATTAAACATTTAGACTTACCCCTTCTTTGCAAACAAGAAATAGAGATTTCGTTTCGGATGAGATTGTTCAGCGATAATTATCTTTAGTATAATTATATTAAATAATCATTTTTGTTGTGTCATTCCAGCCAGTGGTGTCATTTGTTAAACAGACAGAAACGAAAAAAAAGGACCGGTATGTTTCTATGTTTTATTTATATTTTTCATTTGTTTTGTGGTTTATTTATTTTCTATCACTTCTTAGTCTTACACAGGTTAGAGATAGCATGGAAGAGACAAGATGATGATTGCTTGAGCTTTGCCATCGAATCGCTGAGTGTCTCTCTATCGCTCTTACATATTAGTGAGACAGGACAAGTTACGTCTTGTTGGCTACGAAGCGTTGGCGAATGGTATGTTGCCTACGGGACCAGGGAACAGAACAAAACGAAAAAAAAGAACCGGTATGTTTTATTTATCTTTCTTTTTTTTGTGGTTTATTTATTTTCTATCACTTCTTACACAGGTCGTAATGGCGGATGAACATATACGACAACATACAAGTGACATGAGGAAGAGTCAATTGCAAGCCCAGGCAAAGCAAGAGTTAAAATTTCATCGAGATGTGTTTCACGAAAAAATATTACACATTTAGACGTACCCCTTCTTTGCAACCAAGAAATAGAGATTTCGTTTCGGAATCTACGGTAAAGCTGCCACCACAAATCCAATGTTCCAGATTTGAAATTAGAATCTCAGCGTAACTTGTTAGTAAAGTTGTTAATACAACCCAACCTGTATTCGAAGAAAACCCAAATGCAGTGATAGCAAATAAAGATGCAATGGTCTTTAGAAATACAAGAAATTTTCAACAAAGAGTCGGCAGCTTTATATTATACACCGTACGTGTCTGCGTTGGTCCAAAAGACAGCCCGCAACGCATCTGGAAAACTTCTACGATATGTATATAATAAACGCCAACAACTGCGAAGTCGCGGGATAATAGAAAGAACCCGTTCCCGATCTTCAACAAGAACTATTATATCGGTCAGTGTATGCATCACTTAATCTTAGAATATGAGCTCTATGATACACTGAAGACAACACTGAAGTAGTTGTCTACGCCTGTCTAATGGGTGATACTTTCTCTTTCCGGAAACCTCGTCACGATAGCAGCTATCCAAGTTAGCTCCGCTCCTAGACTTCTATGTTAAGCCTTTTGCTTTATGTATTTGCGAATATAAGTTTACTGATACTGAGTTAATTGCTGTTTCCTTCGTGTGCATCACGGAAGTCATCCCCTAGTCTGCGGGGTCCCACGGGAAATCTGCGTACACCCCACGATATAATAGGTTACGGGGAGGGGGACTAGACCACGCTTCGAACTGAAGCAATTAAGCAAGTAAGAAAGAACATTCATTAAATCAATTTACTGAAATTACTCAAAAAGGGAGCATGGACGACCAACCCGTCGCAGCGCCTGTTGGAGCCATGTCGGCCGGTTCGGGCCACGTGGCTATTGAAAAACTGAATGGTGCGAAGAATTTCTACTCTTGGAAGTTTGCTATGAAATGTCATTAATGATGCTTTCATATTTTGTTCAGTTCTGTGTAGTCAACTGTGACACGCACACTAATAGTGTTATTTTTGTCACTACATTCGGATTACCATGCAGAGGGGGTCCTACAAGAGATACTTGTCAAACATAAAATAAGGACATTCCTCACTGTTCCATGTAAACAACCCATATAACCATTCCAGTCGCAGAATCACAAAGTGGTAACTAAATGTCAGATGTGTCGTAACAGAGTCCACACAATGTGTCTAGAATTGTTTCGAAACAAAGTGTCGTCGCCGTGTCTACACTTTTCCGTAACAAGGTGTCGACACATTTGTGTGCACTTTGCGTGCGGTTTGCGACTAAATCTGACAGCAAATTTGTGACAACAAATGTCAATATAAAATACCTCTTGAAAACCAAGGTTTGTCAAACTACTATTAGTGTCTCGTATGCTCGTAATTCTAGTAAGTCATCATGGGCAATGCAAATGATAATAATCGACCGAAACCATATAAACACCCAACACCCGTCAACCTTTTACAGAAAAGTTTTTAAAGAAATGCAATAAGCTACTTAGGTCAGGCAACGAATGCTCCAAAAGTTGTAGAGGGAAATGCTCGGAACACAATTTTTGACTCCGTAACTCGGTTTGACAAGTTAGGAGGTGAACATATCAAAAGTCCCCGGCCGTAGCCCTTGAGCGGGGGGGAGAGAGGGGGCTTTGAAGGTCCCATTTTCCGGTTTTTCGATTATATCTCGGAAACTATGCATCTCACCGACATGGCCACTTATACAAAATGAAAGTTAATTTAATTTGTTACAAGTTTATTCAGTCAATTTTTTCGATATGTTGAATAGTTTTTGAGATATCCGCTCTTGAAAGTTTATTTAGGGCTCTCAATTTTATCTTGATATATCTATATCAGTGAAGGTGCTAGGCCGTGTTTGGTATCGTTTTCGTATAAATCTGGGGTGCTGAATCCATTTAAGGTATCACATTGACACCATTCCACAAAATAAAAATAAATCTTTTTAGGGTTCCGTACCTCAAAAGGAAAAAACGGAACCCTTATAGGATCACTCGTGCGTCTGTATGTATGTCCGTCTGAATACACAAAATAGTTCTTTACCTATAGATGACAGGAAAACCTATTAGAAATGTGCAGTCAAGCGCGAGTCGGACTTAATGTACGGAACCCTTAATACGCGAGTCCGACTCGCACTTGGCCGGTTTTTTTGAAACTCCTCTTGACGCTTAACCGCTGAACCGATTTCGTTGAAATTTGGTATAGAAATAGTTTGCGTCCCGGAACAGGACATAGGATAGATCTTATAACCAAAATCATCTTTTGAAGGTGTGAAAAGTGGCGTGGAAATTTGTACGGGAAATCAATAACCGCTGAACCGATTTATATGAAATTTGGGATGGTCTACATCTTTGATTTAGTTAAAAATGATAAAAAAACATGACTTCAAACCTAAACTTAAACAGTATTAACTTCAAGAAGTCAATTCTGAATTCCCCCCTACACCTCATTTCACACCTTTAAAGGGTGATTTTTGAGATAACTTATTATGTCCTGTCTCAGGACTCAAAATATATCTGTACCAAATTTAAATTAAAACTGTTCAGCAGTTTAAGCGTGAAGAGGAGTTTAAAAGAAAGTATTTTAATAAGTTTATATGTGTTTACTTCGGAATGGTGTCAATGTGATACCTTAACTAAATTTGGTACTGCGAATTTATACGAAAACGATACCAAACATGGCCTCGTAGCTTTACTGTTGTAGAAGTCAAAATAAAATTGAGAGCCCTAAATTCTTATTACTTGGCCAAACTTGTGTAGAAGGAAAAGGTAAAATAAAAGTCTTCGGCAGGAATATAAGACACAAATATATATATTTTTTGCGTTACTATTTCAATCATCAAATATAAACATACCTTGATTATATTATTCTAGTGAGATCCTCATAGATAAACAAAAACATTTACTTAAAAAATTACAAGGTCGAAATGTCACGGAACTTGTGAGAGTAATACGTGAAAAATAAAAACTTTTATGACAAAAAAATCTGGACACAATTTAAGAATCACCCAATTGCGTCAAGGAATCATCTGTATTTTTGCTTGTTTCATTACCTCCTCGCTTCTTTTTTGTCCTTTGTATTCTGTAGCAATTTGTTAAATCTGAAAATAAAGATAACTTGCGTCGTCACGGATGCTGATTTATAGGTTTTAGGGAGTGCAGAATTCGAAAACGATGATCATTTTATAATCCAAGATGGCGGCTACGTATTTTGTCATAAAAGTCGTCATGAATATCGTTTTATAGGTTTTAGGAAGTGCCGATTTCGAAAATGATGACCAGTTTGGAATCCAAGATAACTGCCGTGCACTTTGTCATAAAAGTCGTCATGGATATCGTTTTATAGGTATAAGGGAGTGCAGAATTCGAAAATGATGACCATTTTGGATTCCAAGATGTCTGCCGTGCACTTTGTCATATGACCCGTCATGGATGTTGATTTAAAGGTGTTAGGAAGAGTAGAATTCGAAAATGATGACCATGACCAACGTGCACGGCAGACATCTTAGATTCTAAAACGGTCATAATTTTCGAATTCTCCACTCCCTAATACCTATAAATCGAGATCCATGACGACTTTTATGACAAAGTGTACGGTAGACATCTTGGTTTCCAAAATGGTCATCATTTTCGAATTCTGCACACCCTAAAACCTATACATATAGTAGTTCGCCCCGAACTGTGAACTCGCGGTTCGCCAAACAGATCAATTGAATGCAGCACCTCTAGCACATCTTGCATCCGCGACTTAGACCGCGACTCGAGTCGACATTCCCGCGGCTGTCAAATCTGTCGATTTCCGTAGCACAACTTGTACCCGCGACTGCAACAGCCGCGTAGAGAACTCGAAAGTCGCGGCGCGACTCATCAGTGTTCCCCGATGGAATCAAAGTCTAAACATAAATGCTATTTACATGTGACAACACTGAATCGGAAACAGGGTTGCGCTATTTCATTCGTTCTTTGGTGGTAAAAAATCTAGTTTATTGTCGATGGTTAAGTTTACATGTGACAACACTGAATCGGAAACAGGGTTGCGCTATTTCATTCGTTCTTTGGTGGTAAAAAATCTAGTTTATTGTCGATGGTTAAGTTTTTCCTGTCAAAGTCAAGGAACTTTCAAATTTTGTCAACATTTAATTACGAGAAAAAATATGAAAAAATGTAAGTAATAGAGCCTTATATACTAAATTTTGATAATATTCCTTAAAATATATAATATATAGTTTATTAATTTCTGTTTAATAAACCTTTTAAATAAAATATTTTTGTAAATAACTATAATTAATGGAATTGCTATTATTGGTTTGGTTCTCATATTCCTGTTGTAAATTGTGTTTTTTTTTTCAGAATAAGTCCAGCATTATCCTAGACACGATTGATATCCCAGCACCCAAAGGAAAACAGTGTTGGCCGAACGTTAATGCAATTGACCATTAAAAATTAACCATTGAAAAGGTTAATTGCCATTAACCATTAACCATTGAAGGGAAATTAATTATCAATTGCATTGATCATCAATTTGCATTAATATTAATTTATTTCGAACCACTAACAATTAAAAATAATTAATGGTTATTGCTTTACAAACCATTAAAAATTAAATCAATTTTGAATGAAAATTAAAAATATGATTGATAATTAACAATTAACAAGAATAAACATCGTAATTTTTGTCTCTGTATTTTTATGCAGGGTTCCCATATGTTCCCCGCGAAGACAAATGGGAATTCACCCATTATTGGTAATAATGGGTGCTTATTGGTGTATTCCCATTTGTCCCCGATTCGCGTGACCTACGACATGCATGAAGCTATGACAAATGGGAATGTTTTATGTGAATGAATATGAACGGCGGGGAACAAAAGGGGTACACCCGATATTAGTGTTCCCATTTGTCTCCGCTCCAATGAGATGGGGAAAAATGGAAATATTTCTGTGCAGCTTCTTTTCCCATGTTCCTATACACTCATTTTCATTATAGGTGTATTCCTATTTGTCCCTGCCATATGTGAGTTGGAGACAAATGGGAAACGGGGACAAATGGGATTTATATGCAGAGCCTATTCCATCTGTTCCAGGTGGGAACAAATGAGAAAACATCGGAAAATGAAGTGTTCCCATTTGTCCCCACCTTATTGGTGTGGAGACAAATGGGAAACGGGGAAAAATGGGATTTTATGCAAAGCCTATTCCATCTGTTCCAGGTGGGAACAAATGGGAAAACATCAGAAAATGATGTGTTCCTATTTGTTCCCACCTTATTGGTGTGGAGACAAATGGGAAACGGGGTAAATGGGATTTATATGCAGCGTCTATTCCATCTGTTCCAGGTGGGAAAAAATGGGAAAACATGGGAAAATGATGTGTTCACATTTGTCTCCACACCAATAAGGTGGGGTTAAATGGGAATGTTTTATATGAATGAATATGAACGGCTGGGAACAAAAGGGATACACCCGATATTAGTGTTCCCATTTGGCTCCGCTCCAATGAGATGGGGAAAAATGAAAATATTTCTATGCAGCGTCTTTTCCCATATGTTTACACTCATTATAGGTGTATTCTTATTTGACCCTGCCATATGTAAGTTGGAGACAAATGGGAAACGGGGAATTGGGATTTATATGCAGTGCCTATTCCATCTGTTCCAGTTGGGAACAAATGGGAAAACATCAGAAAATGATGTGTTCCCATTTGTCCCCACCTTATTGGTGTAGAGACAAATGGGAAACGGGGACAAATGGGATTTATATGCAGCGTCTATTCCATCTGTTCCAGGTGGGAACAAATGGGAAAACATCGGAAAATGATGTGTTCCCATTTGTCTCCACACCAATAAGGTGGGGACAAGCGGGAAATATTTATATGCAGTCTTTTCCTATATGTTCCCCGAGGGGACAAATGGGAATACACTCATTATTGGTTATAATGGGTGCATTATTGGCGTATTCCCACTTATCCCCTATCCACGTGTCCTACGCCATACATGAGAGAAGGGACAAATGGGAACACATCATTTTCCCATTTTTTCCCACCTGGAACAGATGGAATAGACGCTGCATATAAATCCCATTTGTCCCCGTTTCCCATTTGTCTCCACACTAATAAGGTGGGGACAAATGGGAACACTTCATTTTGCGATGTTTTCTCATTTGTTCCCACCTGGAACAGATGGAATAGGCTCTGCATATAAATCCCATTTGTCCCCGTTTCCCATTTATCTCCAACTCACATATGGCAGGGACAAATAGGAATACACCTATAATGAGTGTATAGAAACATATGGGAAAAGAAGCTGCACAGAAATATTTCCATTTTTCCCCATCTCATTGGAGCGGAGACAAATGGGAACACTAATATCAGGTGTATCCCTTTTGTTCCCCGCCGTTCATATTCATTCATATAAAACATTCCCATTTGTCCCAGCTTCATGCATGGCGTAGGTCACGCGAATCGGGAACAAATGGGAAAACATCGGAAAATGATGTATTCCCATTTGTCCCTTCTCATGTATGGCGTAGGACACATGCATAGGGGACAAGTGAGAATACACCAATAATGCACCCATTATAACCAATAATGGGTGTATTCCCATTTGTCCCCGCGGGGAACATGTAGGAAAAGACTGCAAATAAATAATTCCCATTTGTCCCCACCTTATTGGTGTGGAGACAAATGGGAACACATCATTTTCCGATGTTTTCCCATTTGTTCCCACCTAGAACAGATGGAATAGACGCTGCATATTAATCCTATTTGTTCCCGTTTACCATTTGTCTCCACACCAATAAGGGGGGGACAAATGGGAACACATAATTTTCTGATGTTTTCCCATTTGTTCCCACCTGGAACAGATGGAATAGGTTCTGCATATAAATCCCATTTGTCCCCGTTTCCCATTTGTCTCCAACTCACATATGGCAGCGACAAATAGGAATAATATATAATGAGTGTATAGAAACATATAGTGTAGAGTCTCATGTTAAAATATGTATCACGATCTGATAATTCACTGAAGCTTGTATTAATGGTTATTTTTATTTATAATTTTAATAGTTCCAAGCAAAAGTAACATTAATTATTACTTTATGAAATAAATTATTTAATTCCATTAAACGTTAATGCAGATTGACAATCAATGTAATTAAACGTCTCAAACTTCAATTCTAACTAATTTTAATTATATTGATGCGTAATGCAATTGATTAATTGCGGAATTAATGGTTAATGCAATTGATTAATTGTTAATTAGAATTAACCATTACGGCCAACACTGAAGGAAAATATTGTTAACAGGAATGTGCCAACGGGACCCGAAGTGGAGAGTCAGGAAAAGAAACACACTAGGCAAGCTTGTAGGTTTCAAACGCGGAGCTGTCCGTTTCTAAAGTCACTAAGATGTGAGACGCGCTTTAGCTTTAAGAACACCACCGAGGAAGTGAACTATTATAATAACCATAATGGTTATGGCGTACCTATCTATAGTTCATTCGTTTTTAGCATTAGAAATAAGGTAAACAATCTTGATGTGTCTTTTAATTGAAAAACACATTTTAAAAATAAGTTACAGCAAATATGTAACAATTATGAATCTAATACGATCATTTATATTTTTCTGCTTTCATAAGCAAATATTGTGCCAATAATGGATGACATGTGTGTGTACTGTGTAACTGTTTATGATTTGACAAATTGATATGAAAAGCTTATTTCATAGTCCTCGATGAAGTCACGACCATATTTTATTTTTTTGTTTACAAACCAATTTTCTTTCCAGGGTGATATTTAATTGTCCTACGCCGCATGTCGAATAAAAAGGAAGAGAGAAAATACTTTTCAAGGGTAATAAAGAAGATTCTTACAATTTCTCTATTGTGGTTCTAGATGTTAATAATATATTAGGTTTAATAATAAGAAGTCGAATATTGCAAGAATATATAAGGCAAAGCAATATACTATTAATTTAAATATTGCTTTTTTTTTTCACTCCTGAATTTTTTACCTGAAATTAAACAAACATAAAGTAGGTAGGTACCTACAACTCCTAGAAGCCATGATTAGCTCCCCAATGCCCACTTCATACCTAATGCTGACAGCAACGTATCATAGCATGATCGTATCAGGCCCTGTCAAACATGAAGTGAAACATCTAGAACGCGGGTATGATCTAGAGGAGTTTCAATATGGTAGACCATATGATAACCGTACCTATGCTACGCAGACTATGACATGAGCGTAACGACTCCTTCAAAATATTGTTGGTCGGGTCGGTCCAGTCACGTCACGGTATGGTGTTGGCAGGGGACGGAATGGTTTAGTGGGTGATGCTGATGACTGATAATATTTCATACAAAGCATGATTTTGAGCTGGACATGATCCTGTTACAGCCACGTATTACATCATTCTGTTACAGTACGATGCAGCGGGCACAGGCCACATGTAGGTATGTTTTGTTGAAGTCGAGGAAGGTTCCAAACGGTACCTAAATAGTAAGAGATTGTTGAAATTAGACATCTAACCGTGATCCTAAATACTACTACTAAGACTATGGCTTACTTAATAAGTTGGATAGTTTGTTTTGAACATTTGTACCTACCCACCTCATCGGCTTCGTTTATGTACAAGCAAGCGGGCTCCGTTGTTAGGTTGATGAAAGTTTTGTGTACGGAAGTCTTAGGATTACTTTTACAAACTTACAAACCTGAATTGAAATTTAAAAAATCCTACATATGTACCTATTTACTTAATTGAGTACCTACAAGCTAGCTGTTTGAAATTAAAGTTGTAAACATGATGGGTGTGTTGTGGTACTTGTAGGTATCACCGTGCATAATCGATATAAGAGTGCGTAAAGCGCATTTAGTGATTGTTCCATACTTCCTTATCCCTTAGGGCAATAAGTAATTATACAAATTATATTATTACATAATATATGAAACTTGTTTTTAAGTTATAATTATCATGAGTTCAGTTAAAAAAGTACAAGCAAACCACCCGCGAGAGCGAGTCGCGTTATAAAGTCGCGTAGACTTCGACTCGCGGATTGACATAAAGCCGAGAGAATATTTTGTCTCAAAATAGGCAGTTGTGCTACGGATTTTAGTTCAAAGTCGCGATCGTTGTCATTTTCTGACAGTGACACCTGATCGCGAGATTGTCGCGGCTCTCGCGCGTGAGTTGTGCTGCCAACACGCGACAAGCCGCCAAGTCGCGCCGATCTGTCTCTTCTCGCGCCTGTCGCGGCCAGTTGTGCTAGAGGTGCAGTGCTACTTAGTCTGAGATGGGCATTTCGTAATTGATTCCTGATTCCACGATTACTTGAAATTACTTTGTAATCTGATTACCGATTCCTAGATTACTTTGTAATCTAACAATACCGAATTACTAAGTACAATTCCATTTGAGGAATCAGGAATCAATTTTTCGAATACTACAATTTCTAGTAATAGAAATCAATGTCGATTCTTCATTAGGTACAGAAATATATATTACTTGATTCCTTTCAGATTACATTTCGTACTACTACATAAGTACTATCAAAAGTACATTTCGATAGTAGATATAGATGTTGTTGACTTACTAGGATGCATCTACCGATACCTTATTTGAAACAGGTGTGCAGATTTCGAAATTGATGACCATGACCAATAAAACAACATCCATGACGACTTTTAACATAGTGCATGGCGGCCATCTTGGATTCCAAAATAGTTATTATTTTCGAAATCTGCGCTCCCTAAAACCTATAAAACGACAGCCATGACGACTTTTATGACATACTGCATGGCCGCCATTTTGGATTCCAAAACGGTCATCATTTTCGAAATCTGCGCCCCCTAAAACCTATAAAACGACATCCATGACGACGTTTATGACATAGTACATGGCCGCCATTTTGGATGTCAAAATGGTCATCATTTTCTAAACCGGGGCCCCCTAAAACCTATAAAACGACATCCATGACGACTTTTATGACATAGTGCATGGCCGCCATCTTGGAATCTAAAATGGTCATCATTTTCGAAATCTGCGCCCCCTAAAACCTATAAAACGACACCCATGACGACTTTTATGACATAGTGCATGGCCGCCATTTTGGAATCCAAAATGGTTATCATTTTCTAAATCTGCGCCCCCCAAAACATATAAAACGACACCCATGACGACTTTTATGACATAGTGCATGGCCGCCATTTTGGATTTCAAAATGGTCATCATTTTCTAAATCGGGGCCCCCTAAAACCTATAAAACGACATCCATGACGACTTTTACGACATAGTGCATGGCCGCCATCTTGGAATCCAAAATGGTCATCATTTTCGAAATCTGCGCCCCCTAAAACCTATAAAACGACACCCATGACGACTTTTATGGCATAGTGCATGGCCACCATCTTGAAATCCAAAATCATTTTCAAAATTGGGGCCCCCTAAAACGTATAAAACGACATCCATGACGACTTTTATGACACAGTGCATGGCCGCCATTTCGGATTCCAAAATGGTCATTATTTTCGAAATCGGCACTCCCTAAAACCTATATATCGACACCCATCTCGACTTTTATGACAAAGTGTTTTGCTACCATCTGCATGCAAGACATTTCTATTATTTTTACGTACAAAAATGGCCCCCTGTCAACTTTCAATCGAGATTTAATCGATAATTTATTCGATTAATATTCAGATTAATTCAATTTCAATCTATGTTAGGTCGACTAAACTAATCGCGATTAAAATTTGAGAATTAACTTTTTTTATTCCATTAATTAGTCGAATAAACAGTTAATCGATTAATGCCCATCTCTGACCACGGCATTTTTACACTTTGAGAATATCTGAAAACAAATCAACACAAGGAGCCATTTTGCAAATCCAGTAACATACCAGTAACTTTGTTATTACTTTTGACAGCGCGTGTCATGTGTCAACACAGAGTCGACACAAAGTCGAAACATTGCGACTACTTTGTGACTGCAATATTTCTCAGCCTTAAACCATATTTATACATCATAATTAAAAAGTTTCGTAGTATGTAAAGCGTTATTTCTGTTATTTAAGTATAGTATACGCATCGAAGTACTAAAAATGCTTCAAATAATATAGTTATGAACACAGGCACTGAGAAGTAAACAATTTCATTTCCGGCTAAACTAAAACAATGTGGTGGCGCGTTGATTATATTACACTTAGTTTATCAAATCACTCGAGCAGTTTAATTCCCCATAATAATTTAAGTCCTATTGTAATATAAATGCAAACAATATATAATTACGTCTTGTAATCCGTTTTAGAGATGGCGTATTAATGTCACTTATTTTTATTTAAGTATTTTTCCATCTGACAGTTTCCATTTGACAGGAACAAAATGAACGAATGAACGAATGATTTTGGCATAAAGTAGTCGCAAACTCGAAACAATGTGTGCACACGGCGACCACACTTTATGTCACTTTGTGTCATGTGTCGACCCTTCCCCATTTCTGGTAACTGTGTCGACACGGCGACGACTCTGCGACTGGAATTGTGACCGAAACAGGCGGTGTCGACACAAGATGTGTCAACTGAATTGTGGAGCAAGTTCGACGCTCAGTTCGACAAAATCCGCAACAGTCAACCCGTAAAAGAAGTCAGGCTTTGGATGTGAAAAGATTAACTCTGCAACGAATTTTGAAGCGTGATTTGCATCTGAAGGCTTACAAGGTTCAGCTCGTCCAAGAATTAAAACCAGAAGATACGGATAACCGGCTTCGTTTTGTCAATGAAATGCTTGACCGGTTCAACAATTTCCACAATGTGATGTTCAGTGATGAGGCGAACTTTCACCTCAACGGTCACGTGAATAAACAAAATTGTCGGTTCTGGTCCGAGAACAATCCACAACGCTTGCACAAACGTCCACTTCACAGCCCTAAGGTCAACGTGTTGGCTGCAATATCGCCAACCGGCATCGTGGGGCCATACTTTTTTGAAGACAAAAGAGGGCGTGCCTTGACAGTTAGAGCCAACAATTATTGCGATATGATAAGGGAGTTTTTGGTACCAGCTTTGCAGGAATTTCAAGGCAATACCTCGAGGATATGGTTTCAACAGGATGGGGCCACATGCCATACGGCTAAGGAGTCCATAAGCCTGGTTAAAAATGTTTTCCCCGGAAAACTCATTTCAAAAAGCGGGGATATTGAATGGCCCCCACGCAGCCCGGATCTCTCCCCATGTGATTATTTTCTGTGGGGTTACCTCAAATCGGTAGTCTACGAGAATAATCCGAAGAATTTAGAGCAGCTCAAATGGAACATTATACGGGAAATCAACAATATTCCGAGAGCAACGTTTTGCCGAGTTTACCAGAATCTGCGAGTTCGGTTCCAAGAGTGCCAAGCAGCCGAAGGACGACATTTGGATAACATTATTTTTAAGTCCTAAAAATGTCTAAATGTCTATTTTTAAAAATTACGAATAAAAATGTGGTACGATTTGTAGTAATTTTTTAATTTAATTTTCAAACCGCCAACACCCTTTTGGACCACCCTGTATTACTTGTTTGCTAGTTGGGACTCCGCTTCCTGGGACCCCGGAAGGGAATGTAATGTAGGTACATTACATTCCCTTCCGGGGTACTACCTTATGTTTTTTTTGGAGATGGGGCATTTGCATTAAGGTAACATGTGAAGGAAACCATACCATTGGGTTCACTAGAAAGGACTTTTAATCAACGGTAGACAACCGTTGATTAAAAGTAAAGTGTCATTGTTGAAAATGTATTTGGTGTTCTAACATCAGTTTTTAGAATATTTAAAAAAACCCACGGAAATTGAAAAGGACAGGGCTATATTGCTTACCTGTGCGTTAATACATAATTTGAATATTGCACCTTTTTCTACTGACAAAGTTGTTTGACAGGCTATAGTGATGTATTTGTTATGTTCCAGTAATCAACGAAACCCGGCTATTTTGACATGAACGAGGGCTCGTTAGATTCGTCTCGGTGAGCTTAATTCAATGTCGTCATTTACACCGCCTAATGCTGCTATTACACTGCCTAAGCCTTTATAATCTCGAATTAGGAGTGTCAGAAAAACAAAGAAAGCTCGCGGATGCTGAAGAGAAACTCAATTTGTATACTCCCAAACTGAGAAAGTTGGTACGGAAATGGTCATACGTCCCGATATGTGTAGATAATGCGAAGTAACAGATTCTAATTTCCTTACAAAGGTGACGGGTATCGAAATTAGGCTCGTTGGATTTATCTCACCGTGACGTATCCAACGAGTCCTCGTTCATTGTTTAATTTCAATAGGAAGTCCCTGATTGGCAGTGTGGCAGTTGTGGCGGGTTTTTCCAATCCCACCTCAGCTTATGTTTACACTATACTATAAATAAGGTCTGTCCACGATAAAAAGTGGTCAGCATTTAATAAACAATAAAAAATAAAATAAAAGACAACTGACATCTGTCACTTTGATTGTTAGATAGCGGGAAGAATAAACTATCGTTTAGGGCTATTTGGAGTTTATAAATTCGTAACATTTATAAAATGTCGTCTAGCCAACTGGACATCCGAAAAAAGATCCTGTACACCTACAACCAAAATATCGGTATATCGCAAGGAAAGTTAGCCAAATTATTAAAAGTTCCGAAGTCAACCGTGCAAAAGGTATTGGCTAATTATCAGTCCAGATTGTCTGTTTCAAGAAAAGGTGGTTCGGGTAGAAAACGCGGTCCTGCTGATAAAACTAAGGCAAAAAAAGTAATCGAGCATTTTAAGAAGAATCCAACTCTCTCTGTCCGTGACGTCGCCAGAAAATGTAAGGTATCGAAATCGTATGTCCAAAAAATCAAGCAGCGTGCAGGTTTACGATCGTACAAGGCAACTACAGTTCCTAATCGCGATGCTACAAAGGATAAATTATGTAAAACCCGGGCTCGAAAGTTGTATACAAAATATTTGACGAAGTTTGGTTGTATTTTGATGGACGACGAAACATACATGAAAGCAGATTTTAAGCAATTACCAGGTTTGCAGTTCTATGTGGCAAATCAAAGAGGGAATGCCGATAAAAAATTTACAACAAAAAAACTTGATAAATTTGCAAAAAAATTCCTTGTCTGGCAAGCCATCTGTACATGTGGTCAAAAAAGCAAATCGTTTGTTACTACGGGTACGATTAACCAATTCATTTACACGAAAGAGTGTTTAAAAAAACGTTTATTGCCGTTTATAAGAAACCACACCGAGCCTGTCATATTCGGGCCTGATTTAGCGTCCTCACATTATGCCAAATCTGTTTTAGAATTGTACACTGAAAATAATATCTCCTTTGTACCGAAATTAGCAAATCCACCAAACTGCCCAGAACTCCGGCCGGTAGAGCGTTATTGGGCAATAATGAAAAGAAAATTGAACAATAGTGGTAAAATTGCTACAAATGAGAAACAGTTCAAAAGAATGTGGGATACGACATGTAAAAAGGTGACCGAAAGTGATGTACAGAGATTGATGGAAGGAGTCCGAAGCAAAGTCAGGGCATTTTACCAGTGTTAATTTGTTAAACAGGAGGTTTATTAATTTTAAAGAACACTAATAAAGCTTTAATTTAAATAGCCCATGAAATTGTTTTTTTTAGTTTTTTTCTAATTTGTCGTTATAACACCGACCACTTTTTATCGTGGACAGACTTTAACTCTTTAATGACTATACCTACAGCGATACATATTCTAGCTCTATAGCTAGTCTCATAATCCTATTTATACCTCTTTAAGACTAGTACTTGAATAAGCACTTAGATATTTATTGTTTCAGCTGAACAATGCAAGGAAAATTGGGGCAAATTACGAAACACATTCCTCAGCGCAATTAAACGTCGCAAAACGAAGTCTGGGCAAGCAGCATCAAATATTACTGCTTGGAAATACGAAGAGCAAATGATGTTTTTGCGTCCACATATTGAAATGAGAACTACAAAAACTAATTTAATTTTGTCATCACCGGAGTCACCATTGAGTCGGACATCAGAGAACAGTCCTCCTGAGCTTGGCGATAAGTCAGAAAGTAGGGATACTTCTTCACCTGTAAGGTCGAGTGATGAATCTCAAAAGAGTTTGTCATTGAAGAGAGCAGTCTCCGGTAATAGAAAACCTGACATGGGAGACATTTACGAATTGATGAAGAATAATAATGATCTCAGACGAGAAAGGCATCAATTGAAGCGGGACATGGACAAAACCGATTTATTCTTTTTAAGTATGAGTAAGGCAGTTAAGTCGCTACCAAAGCTCGAGCAAACAAAAATTAAGTTAGATTTACAGATGGCTATTTCGCAGGCAGAAATTCGTCAGATTTCTAAAACGGAACAAGTCTTCACGAACAAGAACACTCCCATTACTGTGTAACAACAAAATTTTAATTCTTCATTTTTTCAATACTGTTTAGTATGGGACCCATCTTCGTTTGATACCCTTATCGCCATCTAGTGAGCGCAGGCGTATTCACACAGCGCCCTATCGAACTAAGCTTGGTCCGTGTTGCTACATTAAAAATAATTTCGGTTTCTTCCTACATTTTTGGTTTTTTTTTAATCCAAAGGGGTTTGTAAATTAAAATTGCCTTCAAATATTGTTTTTTCTTTCTATTTAGTATTAGTCCAAGTAAATTAAAAAAGAAAGGTAATGTTTCCTTTTCAAAATCACCTAGGATCGCACGAATCCAGTTCGGGCTGTGGCAACTCTGCCATTTGGTCTGTCATTATTCCTGCCAAAATGAAGGACGAGCATTTTCGTTGGTGTTGCTCCGCAAACAAAAAGCCTTTTCAGGCGACTTCTAACCCAATCGGGAGACATCTCCCTTTTGAGTGAGTATTTTAGTGATTTTTGCGACGGGTTTTGTGTGTAAGATTCAGTTTAATAGTGTGGTGATTTTTATTTTCAGCCCAGGCGAAATACTGGAGCACATGCCGCCCCAAATTTAGTGGCCTTTGAGGCCGTGTTTTATAGACCTCGCTTGTGTCGACATATGTTGCATAGCACCTTTTGCGGGCCATTTTTCCACAGCGAGTAAGTTCTTATTTGTTTTTTTAAGAGTTAACCTTCCGCCGCGCTGGTCAAATGTTAACCTTGACCTGACGCGTGCCGTTCCAAATTCGAAATTATGTATGTCTGGACTCCATTTTGTTGCAAAGTTATTTAGGTTCCAGCGTTGCTAAAGCGTTGTGTACTCTTGTCTTACTATTTGAAAACTTTTCCAGGGTCTACATTTTACCTGTAAATCCGCCTGGCGCGGGTTTCTACCTCCTTGTGTGCCCGGTTGACAGCGTTGACTGGTGATCGGCGGGTGCTGCCTTGGCCTGTACCTGAGAGGTTGACGACGCGGCGGTGGTGTTGGTACCCTAACTCTGCGGACCAGGTCAGCTCCTTCCAACCTTTAATTACTTCTACGGCGCCCAACATTATTCTAGTTCAAGCGCAAATATTTGAGTAAAAGTGTTCAACCATAAGATTTTAGCCGCTAAACCCACATTCGCTCTCTCGTCCCTATTGGAGTCTCAAGTTAAACAAAATTAAGAGCTAGATTAAGATAACTGCAGTGTACGCAAGGCCCTTAAGGCCCGGGTAATAACTTTCCTTTGTTTTCTATAATAGAATAAACGTTGTAATTACAGTGGTTGTATTTTCTTTTCTCTCCTTAAAATCTTTAGAATAGCCACCATAAAATAAATTTTGGTAACAGTGGCGCCCAACGTGGGGCCTTCCTAGCGAGCAACCTTTAGTCACATAGAAGTTAGCTAAAGGAACTTATGGTTGAACATTTTTTTTTCTTAGTGTACCTACTTGTTGTAGCATTAATTCTACTTACTGTCATACCTTTAGTGATAACAGCACATGTGTCAATTGAATACTTATTATACAAATTGAATAGTGTTAGTGATAAGAGTTAATATTAATAGTCTAAACTTTAAATATACATTCTTGCTGGTATTTAAATTCCAGATCGATTAAAAATAAATAACTTACCTCTTAGGTTTATTTTTTGGGTACTATTGTGAACAATAGTAAGGTTAATAATTTTATTTAGTAGAAGTGTATTGTTGTATTGGGCCGAGCACACAAGGTCAATTTTATTGTTTCAAATCTTTATTTACATTGTTTTTGCATGCACTACTGTGTCCCGAACAGGGGTATTGTCATAGGGTTACTAGCGTCAACATAAAAAAAAAATCTTTTGTGTTAAATTGATTGTAATTGTACAATAAGTTTAATTTTTTTTTAAATGGAGGACCGCCCCATTAACTTTAATTTATTGCATAAAGACGAACTAGAGTATGAAGTGAAGGTACGAGATGCCACTCCGGCAGACGATGTAAAGGGATTGAGGGAGCAAATTAGGAAGTTAGCGAGGGACTTACCATCAGATGATATCGAAGAGTATGTTGGGCACATTTCGCCGGAGCTTGCTATAATTCAAAATAAATTGACTGAATTGGAAAACTTGACCACGGCCGCCAAGACTCCAATAACTTTAAAGTCTCTTAACCGGGTACAGGCTTTAGGGCATCACTTGTATCATCGTTTAACACGGATTAACCCGGAGGAGTCCGCTGATGTCACCTTGCACTCGGGGTTAACGGATCGACTCATGCGAATCCTTTCAAAGTTAGATAATATGCTATCGGTGTTTGTGTCGACTCGTTCCAATGCTGGGTTCGATGATGCGATGGAAGGATCGGGGAACCCTGTCCAACCTGAAACTTCATCGACAGCTCCTGCTACCTCGTGCTTTAATAAATATCAAACAGTTAGTTCTTTAAATCTTAAATTTAATGGTCGGACGTGTGTTAAGGCCTTTTTACAGCGGGTTGAGGAGTTGGCAGCTTCGCGTCGTATTACGGAAGCCAGGCTGTTAGCTTCAGCCGTAGAATTATTTGATGGGGATGCGCTTATGTGGTATCGCGGTATACGCACTGAGGTGTCCACTTGGGACCAATTGAAGGCTGTCTTAATAGATGAATTTTTGCCATTCGATTATGACAGGCGCTTATTGAAAGAAATTAGAAATCGTACTCAGGGTTCTAATGAGAACATTTCTACATACATTAGCATTATGCAGAATTATTTCAGTCGTTTGAATACGGAATTGTCGGATCAGGAGAAATTTGACATAGTTTCAATTAATGTTCGCCCGGAGTATACGGTACCTTTGGCCATTCAGTCGGTTACTACCTTAAAGGATTTGAAGAGGGTGTGTCGCGTGCTTGAGGACAGCTGGCAGCGGGCTAATGCTTTTGTGGAGCCTCCCAGACCTTCATCGTCTACCTTGGCCGCAGACTTGAGTTGTAAAACTTCTTCGCGTCCTAAAGTTGAGGCAGCCAATCCGCTGGAGAAGCCGTTCTGTGTTCGTTGTCGTGTAGATACGCACAGTCTGAGGGAGTGCAAGTCTAAACGGGTAGTTTGTTTCAAATGTGGTAGGGCGGGAGGGTCTTACCCAGATTGTCCCAATTGTTTTCCTAGAGCTTCTACTTCTACTTCGCCAGATGCAGGTGCTGTGCCTGGTGTTTCAAAAAACTAATTATTCCGGACCGCCGAATGTCGAGTCCCTACGATTTGGAGCGTGGGAACTCATGTAATTTGGTCGATTTTGGTGAAGATATTATGGGGGACATTGGGGTTAATCCAGACTGTCCTGATTACCCACTTATAGTTAGCACTTTAATGTCTCTTCCCGTTTCGGTGGTTCGGAGTCGGTTCATTTTAAATAAAGACGAGCGACCTCACATGTCGGTGGGAATTTTAGGTCGTTCTTTTCGTGGTCTTTTGGATACTGGGGCAGGGATCAGTATTATAGGTTCGAACTCGCATAGGGACTTTTTGTCATTAGGAGCTCAGTTGGTTTCTGCCACGGATAATACTCATATTATAGCGGCTAATAAAACTCGTTCGAGAATAATCGGGTGTATGTACTTGGTTGGTAAAGCTAAAAATTTAACACGCGAAATTAAATTTTATGTAATACCGGACGTGGGTACACGTATGATCTTCGGTGTTAATTTTTTTAAGGCATTCAATATCGCACCTGAATTGTTTAGTCAGTATGGGAACCAGGAACCGGACACTACCGTGAATGAGGTCGTGCCCGAAAAACACCTGTGCTCCTTACAAGAGTTGACACCTGATCAACGTGCCATAGCGGACGGGATTATTCGTAATTTCAAGGACATTTCGTTTGAGAAGAAAGGTTTGGGGCGTACGCACTTGCTCACCCATACCATAGATACCGGTGATAGTCCTCCGATTAAACAACGTTATTATCCGATCTCGCCACACCGTCTGGTAGAGCTTAACCGTCAATTAGATGAGATGCTAGAGCAGGACGTAGTTGAACCTAGTACTAGTGCTTGGAATAATCCTACCCTTTTTACAGCTAAGTCTAATGGGGAGCTTCGTTTTTGCTTGGATAGTCGCAAATTGAATTCGGTTAGTAAACGCGATGCATATCCGTTACCGTATATATCACGTATTCTGGACCAGTTGAGGGACGCGAAATTCCTGTCCTCAATTGACTTAAAAAGCGCGTTTTGGCAGATTCCGTTAGATGAGGCGTCGCGCGAACGAACGGCCTTTACGGTGCCTAAACGTGGCTTGTTTCAATTTAAGGTCATGTGTTTCGGGTTGACCGGAGCACCTGTTACCCAGCAGCGTCTAATGGATAAGTTATTTGGACCCGAATTTAATGACAGGCTTTTTGTGTACTTAGATGATATAATAATAGTTAGTCAGACGTTTGAAGAACATATTGCGTTATTAAATAGGGTATTAGAACGTTTGTCGGCCGCTAACTTAACTATTAATTTTGCGAAGTCACAGTTCTTTCGAAAGGAACTTAAATACCTTGGTTATGTAGTAGACGAGCGTGGACTGCATACCGATCCTTCCAAAATTCAAGCTATTGTAGATTACCCGGTTCCTACCAACCGTAAGGAAGTTAAAATGTTTGTAAGCACTGCATCTTATTACCGTAGATTTATTAAAAATTTCAGTGACCTCGCGGCCCCATTAAATGCTTTGACTAGTACTCGGAAGAATGCTCCTCCTTTCGCGTGGTCGAGGGAAGCTCAGGAGTCCTTTCAAAAACTTAAGTCGGCTTTAGTTTCGGCACCGATATTATCGTGCCCAGATTTCTCGAAGCCGTTCCTTCTACATTGTGATGCGTCCGGGTATGGCGTGGCCGGAACTTTGACCCAAGTAATGCAGGACGGGCTGGAGCATCCGATAGCGTACGCGAGCCGCTCGTTAAACCGCGCCGAACGCAATTATTCCGCGACCGAGCGCGAGGCACTTGCCGTTGTTTTCAGTATCGAGCATTTTCGGCTATACTTGGAGGGTGGCCCACGATTTAAGGTAATTACCGATCACTCCAGTTTAAAGTGGTTTTTTAATTTAACCAATCCGACGGGCCGGTTAGCACGTTGGGGTTGTAGGTTATCCCCTTATGACTTCGAAATCGTACATCGTAAAGGTAAAGAACATGTAGTTCCGGACGCTTTATCTCGTAGTGTACCCGTGTTGGAAATTCATACTTGTGAGTGGTATGATAAGCTTTTTGAACGTTGCCGGGTATCCCCAGGCTCGTGTCCGAATTACGCGATTCAAAATAATAAACTTATGCGTTACTGTAAAAGTAAATTTAAGCTTTCAGGGGAATTTGATTGGAAGGTCGTGATACCATCGAGTCAACGTCAGGAATTAATTAAAACTTGTCATAACGAGGAGCTTTCCCATTTAGGAATTTTTAAAACTTATAAAAGATTATCGTTACATTATTACTGGCCTTCAATGTACCAGGATGTAGCTAATTTTATTCGAGGGTGTGAGGTTTGCGCTGCGTATAAAAATTCACAGCAGCCCCCTATAGGTATCATGGGACACCCTAAGAACTGTTCGCGTCCATTCGACACGCTCAGTATCGATTTAGTGGGCCCACTACCTCGTTCCAGGGCAGGTTATACTTACATTCTGTCAGTATTATGTTGCTTTTCTAAGTACGTGTTGTTTTTCCCCCTTAGGCGAGCCGTAGGGAAGACTATCGCTCAGCGTCTGGAGGATGAGGTGTTTCTTAAGCACGGCGTGCCGCGCACAGTGATTGCGGATAATGCTACGCAATTCACTGGTAGCGAGCTTAAAGCTTTGTTTCAGAAATACTTCATTCCCCAAATTCATTACACCCCGCGTTATTGCCCTCAGGTTAACACCGTAGAACGCTATCATAAGACCCTGATGACGTCCGTCTCTATCATGGTCCAGAACGATCATCGAGCTTGGGACGTAGCCTTGCCGAAGGTACAGTTCGCCATGAATTCCACCACCAGCGAAACGGTTCGTTATTCTCCATTCTTTCTGGTTCATGGTAGGGAGGCTGTTGCTTGCGGTAAAGTCTATGGAGATTGCCAGACTTCGAAACTAGACCTATCAATTGACTCTCCAGATCGGTACGCGGAATCTTTAGGCGGTTTAAAGGAAGTTTTCGATAGGGTTAAGTTATCACTAATAAAAGCTCATGATAGAGGGGCGCGTTATTATAATAGGGGCCGTCAGTCGGTTGAGTTTAGTGAGGGCGAGGTTGTTATGAAAAAGACTTTTCCTTTGAGTGACGCCGGTAAATTCTTTATGGCTAAGCTCGCTCCTAAATACGTGAAGTGCCGCATAGTTCGTAAACTCTCGAATTTAGTATACGAGTTGGAAGATTTTTATACGGGTAAGAATTTAGGGTCCTGGCATGCCCGGAATCTTAAAAGGTTTGATCCGTGATCAATTTCATTGGCTATAAGCCGTCTATCCACAGAGAGCGTTGGCAGTGCAGGGCGAAATCCCTGATTTCGCACTGCAGGGCCAGTGTTCCCGTGAAGAGTGTCGACTGGTAGCTCAGTGGCTCTTTAGCCGAGCTATCGGACACTGTCCTTGACTCATATGGGTAATTGACTGTACTCAGTCATTACCACAGATTATTGAATAATCTGTTACCTTACGCACATTCCGCCATATAAGTTGGACGTGCAGCCCGCGACCCAGGTCGCTCGCTGCGCCGCCAAGATATACAGCGATGCAGTGCGTAGGTTTCGTTTAGGTTAATATACGTTTAGGGTATCGTAGTGTAGATTACAGTACAGTAATATTATAGTTTGTATGTGGTAACTTGTGCACAGCTCGGCTGTGCTTATTTTTTTATTATAGTTTAATGCGTGGGTTCGAATTGGGTGGTCGTTGCTTTCCTTTATGCCTTTAGTGTCGATTTTTTTTTTTGGGACTTCGTCTAGAAAATAAGAGGGTGGTTTTGCGAGCTCCGACCAGCTCAAAATTTTGCCGTAGTCAAAATTTTCTTCGGGAAGGGGAGCACTGTAACAACAAAATTTTAATTCTTCATTTTTTCAATACTGTTTAGTATGGGACCCATCTTCGTTTGATACCCTTATCGCCATCTAGTGAGCGCAGGCGTATTCACACAGCGCCCTATCGAACTAAGCTTGGTCCGTGTTGCTACATTAAAAATAATTTCGGTTTCTTCCTACATTTTTGGTTTTTTTTTAATCCAAAGGGGTTTGTAAATTAAAATTGTCTTCAAATATTGTTTTTTCTTTCTATTTAATATTAGTCCAAGTAAATTAAAAAAGAAAGGTAATGTTTCCTTTTCAAAATCACCTAGGATCGCACGAATCCAGTTCGGGCTGTGGCAACTCTGCCATTTGGTCTGTCATTATTCCTGCCAAAATGAAGGACGAGCATTTTCGTTGGTGTTGCTCCGCAAACAAAAAGCCTTTTCAGGCGACTTCTAACCCAATCGGGAGACATCTCCCTTTTGAGTGAGTATTTTAGTGATTTTTGCGACGGGTTTTGTGTGTAAGATTCAGTTTAATAGTGTGGTGATTTTTATTTTCAGCCCAGGCGAAATACTGGAGCACATGCCGCCACAAATTTAGTGGCCTTTGAGACCGTGTTTTATAGACCTCGCTTGTGTCGACATATGTTGCATAGCACCTTTTGCGGGCCATTTTTCCACAGCGAGTAAGTTCTTATTTGTTTTTTTAAGAGTTAACCTTCCGCCGCGCTGGTCAAATGTTAACCTTGACCTGACGCGTGCCGTTCCAAATTCGAAATTATGTATGTCTGGACTCCATTTTGTTGCAAAGTTATTTAGGTTCCAGCGTTGCTAAAGCGTTGTGTACTCTTGTCTTACTATTTGAAAACTTTTCCAGGGTCTACATTTTACCTGTAAATCCGCCTGGCGCGGGTTTCTACCTCCAGGTCAGCTCCTTCCAACCTTTAATTACTTCTACGACGCCCAACATTATTCTAGTTCAAGCGCAAATATTTGAGTAAAAGTGTTCAACCATAAGATTTTAGCCGCTAAACCCACATTCGCTCTCTCGTCCCTATTGGAGTCTCAAGTTAAATAAAATTAAGAGCTAGATTAAGATAACTGCAGTGTACGCAAGGCCCTTAAGGCCCGGGTAATAACTTTCCTTTGTTTTCTATAATAGAATAAACGTTGTAATTACAGTGGTTGTATTTTCTTTTCTCTCCTTAAAATCTTTAGAATAGCCACCCTAAAATAAATTTTGGTAACAACTGTAATGTCACAAAAAATAATTCCGCCTCGTAATCAGTCTCGTGGCCAGCACCCGCAAGCGCCTTCATCGATCCAGCCACACACCAGTCCATCAACATCATCATCCAGCAGCACCTAGGGGGGATACGCAATGAAACGGACGCATTATGCAACGGACACTATCGATATCTTTAAAATATCTGAACGAAACCATTCATGGTTTTTGGTTGTTGGCAACACTGATGTCCATAGATAAACCCACAGTGATGACAGGTTCCGGCGGCCATTACTCTGTCTGCTATTTCACATATGCACGAGTGGAGTAAAAAAAAACTGTTATTTGCGAACTGATTTACATTTTGATCATATCAAAAGGTGCAATTGTGATGGTTGTATATGTTGCTACATAAAGTCAAAAAGATACGGAACGGTGAGTTGTAATTTTAACATTACTTGAAGTATTTTGATTTGGGCATAATACTTGTAGGTTATGTTTGCAATGAATCGGACAAGTAAAGACGCGTTGAAAAGGACGTCCGATTCAATGCGTCGATGCCTGTCCGATTCATTACTCCTGCATGCTCCAGTTTCTCAAAAGTTGTTTTATTTGTTTTTTTCATATAGATGCCGCCAAAGAAAAGAATTCGTCCAGAAAAAGCTGGAATAGAATCTGCGGTGGAAGAGGTGTTAAAAAAAGGACAGTCTATTCGTTCTGTTGCGACAGCATATAAAATATCAAAATCATATTTAGCAGATATCGTTAAGAAAGCTAAAGAGTCTTTAAGTACGTATACTCATGATCCCAATATTGACAATAGACGAATTTTTAGCCAAGAACAAGAGGCCCAACTTACAGATTATTTAAAAAGATCGTCGAAGATGTGCTACGGACTCACATTGTTGTGAGTCCGGTTAAAGTCCCAGGTTAAAGAGCTCGCTTACCAATTTGCAGCTGCGAATCATGTCGCACCCGAAAAGTGGATTGAGCGACAAAAGGCTACAAAGGATTGGTTTCGAGGGTTCATGAAAAGAAATCCATCATTATCGGTACGCAAACCAGAAAATACGTCTTTATCCAGGGCTACATCTTTTAACCAAGAAAATGTTGGTAAGTTTTACGAAAATCTAGCAAACATATTAAATAAAAAGAAAATTGAACCCCATATGATATGGAACCTTGACGAAACTGGATGTTCAACAGTGACTAACCCGCCAAAAGTAATTACAACTAGAGGGTGTAAACAAGTTGGACAGGTGACATCGGCAGAGAGAGGACAGTTACGTCACTATGCTTGGATTCATTAATGCTTCTGGTGGCACTGTTCCTCCTGTGTTCGTGTTTCCTAGAGTCCATTTCAAGGAATTCATGCTACAAGGTGGTCCAAAAGGAGCATTAGGTTTAGCCAATCCAAGTGGTTGGATAACTGAAGAGAGTTTCTACAAGAGCATGATACACTTCATCAAGTATGTGAAGCCGTCTGAGGAGAACCCTTGTTTATTACTATGTGACAATCATTCTAGCCACATACTCGTAACAATTGACATTGTCACGTTGGCTAGAGACAATCACATAAAAATTTTGACGTTTCCACCTCACTGTAGCCATCGCCTTCAGCCGCTGGATGTTTCGGTATATGGTCCTTTCAAAGCCCGGAGGCCATGAATGCATGGATGATATCTCAACCCGGAAAAACGGTATCTATATACGAAGTGGCTCAATTTGCCAACACCGCGTATGTCGCCGCATTTTCTATGGAAAATGTTATTGCGGGGTTTCAGAAAACTGGGATACACCCATTTAACAGAAACACATTCACTGAGGATGATTTTTTGACATCATTTGTCACTGATAGACCTATGCCTGAGCTCCGTGATGCTGAAGTAACAACTGATGACGCCCATGGACTTGGTGCTAAAATTCCATCAACTGTCGATGCTCCTCCAACATCTGCTGATATCCTGTCTACCTCACCTTCACAAACAACAGGCTCAGTATCGAATCCATCAACCATGGTTTTATCTCCTGAATGTGTCCGACCATATCCAAAGGCGTTGCCTAGAAAGAATACTCAGAACCGATCCAAGAAGATGAAGAGCACCGTTATAACTGACACGCCTGAGAAGGATGCACTAATGGAAAAACATTTAGCTAAAAAGAAAATTAATAAAAAAAATAATAAACTGAAAACTTCGAAAAACATTAAAAAACTCGTGCAGTCATCTTCTGCGTCGTCAGATTCCGATTTTTCACTCCGAGAATCAGACGATTCTGATGGATCAACATATAATCTACCATCTTCCTCTAAGGCATCATCATCTAAAGTATTCTAAAGCATCTACATCCAAGGCTAAAGGCAAACGTAAGCAGCGAAAAACTCAAAAAAATAATAATAATAAAACGGATGACTATTGCATTGTTTGTAAGGGATCTTATTTATGCAGCAGTGTTGACTGGCTAGTGTGTGTCATTTGTAAAAAATGGGCACACGAGACATGTGGCTTGAAGGGTACAAATAATTATTTTTGTCATAATTGTAATTAATAGGTATTCCAATATGTAACGGAAGACTGATTATTTTAAAATGTAGGTAAGAATAAGAATTATAGAAAATAAGAAAACTAACAATTTGTGATTTATATTTTAAAATCTATATTATTGATACTAGATTAATTATTTGATACCATGACTAAGAAGTTGAGTCTAATTATGTTTTTTTATTATTATTTTTTGATCTCAGAGTAGTATCACAGTATTAGACTTACTGAATAAGTGTTATTGTGTGTAAAACTTTTGATATTACTGTTAATGTTGCCAAATTAAAGCTAAGACAAAGAAGTTGAGAGATTAATAATTTTATGTTGTTTTTTCTGTAATTGTTTATTTTTATATCTCGGTTTATGTTGTAAGAACTAAAGTGTTTGACTTATTTACTGGGAACTTGTTATGTTAAAACATATAATTTGTGACATATTGAGTATTCATGTGGCTCAAAGTATGGCACTCATAGTTAGGCCGTTTCAAAACACCCACTGTCCTATTCAATGCTATCTGTTTTATGAAACGGACATAAGTAAGATAAAAAAAGACACTGTATTTTATATAATATATTTTTTTTCTTTAATTGTTATAAATACTTATACAATATTAACCCCCAATTCCTTTAGGACAGTTAAAGACCTCCTATTATTTTAACTACAGTATGTAAGAATACTTGAAAGTTCAATGTCCGTTTCATGGCGGATCTCCCCTACTACTTTTCACCAGACAGCCAGACATGCAATAGCCCACCCGACTCCGAGTCAATACTCAATCCTCGGGCACAAAATTCAGAAGAAAATATTCTTAGTTTTTATAACAATATTGAAGATGACGAATAAAGTACTTAAATATTCATGTTTTGTTAAAATTGATTAAAAATAAATAAATGCTACAATAACAATTGTTTAATTCATACATAATAGCTATCTACTGTTAGTCCAGTAAATACAAGTCTTAATATAACATAATAATAAGCTTGTGGCGAGCTGAATGGGAAGTGACGTCCCTTTGGTCCCATACCCCCGAGAGTCGGTCAGGCCCCTCTCTCCGGCTTGCCTTAATTGGCCGGCTGGAGTTGACACTGAGCAAGGGCCGCAGGACTCTCACCTCTGGCTTGCCTTAACCGGCCGTCCAGAGTGGGGTGTCAGAGCTATATGCTCGCAGGGCGGAAGTGAAACATGCCTAAGACGCGAGTTTAGCCACCGGGTAGAAAGCGGTGCACACCTCTCCACGCCCTGAGCCGCTCATGTGATGTTGTCCCCTGGTCGCTCCGTGCGAGCGGCCGTTTTCGGGGACCCATATAGTGAGTTGGTGAGTCACCACCTGTCCATTTTTTCGTGTTTTTAAACATAGATTGGGGCAGGTGCCATAGTATTTCCATAGACCCGGTTACCAGTAGACCAGTACACTAACATCTCAACACAATAGCCCAGTTTCTTTTGTTTTTTTATCATTGCAATAGTCCTACACTAACCGGGGCTTATCCTTGGGTGCATTACTATAGTGCATACAGGGATAATCGTCGGATGGTGTCACATCACCTTTTAGAGTAAATTGTCTTTTTACAAGGGGCCTCTGCGTGTTGGCTTTGGCTCCACGCACGCCTTCCAAACTTCCGGGACCTCATGGTCCCGAGATTATGTAAAGGACGAACATAATAATAATAAGTAATAACGTATCTATAATAAAAATAAATTTACCTTAAACATACTGCCAGCCTTTCTTTGGTTCCAATGGGTCTGCGAAGTCTGGTATGATTTTTTTTAATATCTTTTTCAATCAAAGAATGTACGTAATCAAATTGTGTTTTTGTCATCCTGAAATATTGGTGCACCCAGTATCTCCTCTTCTTTCTTTTCTTCTTGAGTTGGCTTAACATAAATAAGTAGGAAATATCTTCTTCAAGATCAGTATCTGAGTCAGAAGAGAACATTGTACAAAAAATAATCAGCCCGCGCGGCGACACGACACTAGTATAATCACCAGCCGTTGAGTCAGGCAGCGTTGCGACACGCGGCGTGGCTCTAATGTAACCCCGGCTTTACTTCGCTAAAAGACTAGTCCTTGATAAGTCCATGTCTCGAAAAATGAAATATTCGGCACACACAGGAGTATGTGGAAACAACTACAGGCAACTTTAAATTCTAAATGCTACCTAACTTAGCTTGAGGAGACACTCTTTGTGACCCTTGTATAAGTCAGCGAATGCCAAGGAAAATGCGGACAAGTGTTGCCTAATTCCAATTTCTGGTGGAATTTATGGAAAGGTATGTATGTACATATTCATTTTGTACTAGTAGGTGTACAAGTATCACCGTCTTTACGATGACATATTTATTGGAGTTGAGGATTGTAGTTTAAAGTGTATTTTCTCTCCTTACAGAAACGGCGACCTAAGTAAGCCGACGGTCACCCACAGGAAAGTCCAGGCGAAATTGTCAACATCCCACAGTTGATGAGGCCAGGGAAGGGATTTATTCATTTCTGCAAGAGAACGCTGAGGAGTGTCAGTTCTCTCTAGAATACTTTAGATGAACGCATGGACCAGATTGAAGGAGAACGACCTCAACCACGTACAGTCAAAAATCGCTTGTTTGAAAAATTTAGAAATTGAAGGACATTTTGATCGTTGAGAGATACCAAGAAAAATCACAAATGTATCAAATTGTCATAAAATTTGAACGAAAAAAAATTTGCGATTTGGGCGGGTTGACTCCAGTCGAATCTCAGGTGAAAATTAACTCGGATGCGTACTCGGCACGAGGTATAGCAGGTTCGCCACTTCGTACTAGTATTTATGGTTAGGTCAGGAATACCTAATCAAGTCAACAGCGATTCAGGAGCAGAATTTAACAACGAACTCAAGATAATTATGATCTTTGATAATTATCTTATAGTTATTAAGTATATTAGACTCACTTAATATTATTTCACACCTGTAAACTAATTGTAAACACAACTAATCCCATCGGTCTATACATTCAAGACGATAACGAGCGTGAAAGAATCGTTCTAGGTTGTAACCTCGATATGGAGGTGATCATATCCATTTCACACTTCATGCATGAAGTCAATCCCTATATAAATATATTCAAACGGTTGAGCCGCGAGCCCTCCAAATCCTGTAGGTTTCAAATGAGCCGGGATTATTCCCAATGGCACGCACGTGATGTCCTCATTCTAGACTATCAGTTGGACATATGCCAATGTTAACATCCTGTCTTACTGTCAACTGTTTCCCGTCTCGTCCCGTATCTTAAGCAGAGTCTTGTTGATATTTTGCTTCTTACTAAGTTGTATTAGTAATTAATTTAACCGTGGATACATGTGATAAAGACTAAATCGTGCAATTAAGGTTCAGGATACTCATTTATTACTGAGAAATTATGGGAGAGTCTAAAAGAAAGATATTCTTAACTACCTAAGATTCGGATAACACCATTTTGTATAAGAACGATTCTTGGAATAAACAGCAATGAAATTAGATATTTGACGGTTTTACTATTATTAATAATAACAATAAGGTAGGTAAGAAAGTCGTCGTCGAAAAGGTAAAAAGATCCGTCGGATCCGAAAAAGTCCGTCGGATCCTTGACAACAATTACAAAATCCAAACCGCAGCCAATATTGCCCGAGTATTGGTATTTCAGGAAACATTAAAAAACGATTGGAACGTTGTAGAAAGTGGCAACTGAAGAACGATCCCGCGTGTGGAAATGTAAACGTAGTGGAAACGATTAGATCAAGATTAATTAAAATACTTCAGGCAAACGACATTAGCGTTAGCGTGTCGCGCTTTGCGCTGGATACGTTTAATCATTTAACACTGGAAAACGAAACAACTTGTTTTTGATAAAGTGCTTGTTTGAACAATGGCTTTACACTCCGACCGCACAATAATAAGGTAGGTAAGAAAGAGCTGAAATGCAGACAACAGCCCCGCTGCATGTGTGGCCAGGATCCGTCGGATCCGAAAAAAGTAGGATCCGTGACGACAATTACAAAAAGCCAATTATTTAAACTTAAATTAGCTTTAGCTGTAGGTATTTGCTATGCAGATATATCAACACGTGTCGATTGACGGAACTGACGCTGAAGTCCTTTCAATTTTTCGGTGGTGTGCAACACGAACGCGTGCTTCATGGACGAATGTCGCTTAACAGACAGTCAATTTGAACAGTGGAAACTTTTGGCAGCTGGCACCAACATGGACACTGACATCAAATACAAGGAACGCACAGTGGTGGAAAAATGCTTTCTGTACAGTGCCGCAAATCACAACTTGGAAACATAGGTGCGAACAAGCGGAGCACAAGATGCCATCGGCGAACGAACAATTCAGTACGACTTTAGAGCTCGTTCCCACTATGTCGGATGTCGTGGCGATTTTTAATCGTACGTTCCACTGGCAGTACATTTTATATGAAGCTGTTCACACTCGTCCGACAACGATTTTGTGTCGGATACGACATAAAATGTCGTGCGTTTTGCCAGCCCTCCCAGCCCGGAAAAAATCGTGTCGTGTCTCACATTTTGTCGGATGTCGGAACGATTTCGCCCGCGCCGCCCGCGCGGCACCCCCTCACACACCCGCGCGTCGCTGCCGCGTCGTTGCGATCGCTCGCATTGCGCAAACATATTTTGGCGCGGAAGGAGAGTATTGTGTTTTTATGCTGCAAAATTGTAATAATGGCTGTACTTAATATAAATTCTGAAGATTTGATCGCACTTGTTCAGGAAAGAGGTATTATTTGGGACAAACCTATAGAAGAATATAAAAATAAGCATTTGAAGTTGGCTGCTTGGCGAGAAATTTGTTCCTTGCTCGTACCAGATTTTGAGAAGTTAGATGAAAAAGAAAGACATAAGTATGGTGAGTAATTTATTTAATAAAAAGTAGGTACCTACTCACTCGTTATGCGTAGGTATTTAGGTATGCATTTCATTTTGCCAAGGCACCATGCCTACTGGTGAGACGAAGTAGTTCGCGAATTCAGTTCGAACATCTTTTGCAATAGGACCACCACGGGGATTTCCGACTTGCAGTCCTTCCAGTGGCATCGGATTATTTGTAGCGTTCTGTATGTCTTCGATGTTAAGCCCGTCCTTTTCCCTTACAAAATTATGTAATACTGTACACGCTTTTACAATTTCAATAGCCATCTCTGGGTGGACATCCAGTGGTCGATGAAATATTCTCCATTTATTGGCTAAAATGCCGAACGCACATTCCACGTACCTTCGGGCCCGACTCAGACGGTAGTTAAATATTTTTCGTGTTGTCCAAGTGAGTGCCTCCATAAGGTCTTAACAAATTCGTTGACAAAGGAAAGGCTTCATCGCCAACGAAAGTATACGGCATTTCTTTTTGTAGTGTTTCATGTAGAGGCCTTGCTTTTGGTATATTTAAACTGCCTTCATTCATTTTTTTCCATATGGCCGACTCTTTAAATATCGAAGAATCGCACTCTTTCCCATATGAGCCAACACTGATAAAAATGAAACGATATTCTGCATCAACAACGGCGAATAAAACAAATGAGAAATAATTCTTGTAATTAAAATACATCGAGCCACTCTTATTTGGTTTTACAACTCTCATATGTTTACCATCTACGGCTCCAAGGCAGTGTGGAAAATTGGCTTTAATTTCAAAACTCCTTGCAATTTCCAACCATTTGCCTTCAGTATCAGGCAATTTCATAAACTCGTGCCTTAACGTGTCCCAGATAATGCAACTCATTTCTTTGCAGATTTTACTAATAGTTGACACACCTACTCTGTAACTGTAGTGCAATTCTCTGAAGGAACAACCCGATGCACATAATCTGAAAAATGATAAAGTAGTTGTTGTCTCATTGAAATGAAACACTTAAAAAAGGGATAAATCGCGTGTGTTGACTACATTCCCTAATGTTTCGAGCCTTTACAGCACTCGTTTTCACAGGATAAACGAGTGCTGTAAAGGCTCGAAACTTATGGGTATGTAGACAATATACGCGATTCATACGTATTTAAGTGTTTTTTATTTCAATTAGTACTAATCGCGGTAACGATTACGCGGTAAACTTATATTAATCATTGTCTTTCACATTTATTTTATTTACAGGTAAACTAGTTGTTACCAAGTGGACAAATTTGCGAGATGCTTGGATGAGAGCTAATAAAAATGAAGTCCAGAAATCTGGAGCTGGGGCGAAGACTAATAAGCCATATATATATAAAGAGCAAATGCAATTTTTAAAAAAAATTGCGGAACCGAATCGCACGCACGATTCTGTGAGCGAGCGTCCAACAGATGTATATTCAGAGACGGGCAAATCAACAGATACAAATCCAGAAGAATCACTATCAAGTGCACGTAGGAAGAGAAAACTCACAGACCTAGATGAAAAAATGTGCCAGTTTTTAGATAGCAGAATGTCAACAGACCAGGGTAAAGACACTAAAGACCATCCAATGCTCTCATTTTTCAAAGGTATTTTACCGAGCGTTGTGTCTTTTGATGATGATGAAATTTTAGAGCTTCAATCAGGCGTGCTATCATTAATCCAAAATATAAAAAAGAAGCGTCAAAATCGTGTGTCCTCATCAAACTATAGTTGGCAATTACAGGCACGGGAATACATGCGAGCTGGATATTTGTCGCAAAGCCAGAATATTAATCCACCAGGACAACAGAACACGCAGTCATCAGCTTCATATGGCTATTCTATAGGCGCTGTCGAACCAGCATCACCTGCTTCTAATTGGTCTCAACATTCACAAGATTCGGACTTTGATTTTAGTCAAATTTAAAGTCTCCAAAGATGGTATTGACTGTATAATTTTTTTTAAATAAATAAGTACGAACTAATAGCCAGTGACTTTATATTTAATCCCGCGATCAATAAAAATATATCATATTTTTTGGTGGTTATAAGGACTCGTCGTCCTACTGCGAACTTTAGGTAAATTAGCACTACATTTTTCCGAGCTCTGTTAATAAACAAATAATATAATTAGGTTATCTTACCTTAAAAATATGGACAGCCTTTCTTCAGTGCACATGCAGTCTCTAAATACTGTATTTTTGTAGTTTATGCATCCTGATATCCGAGATAGTAGATCGTTGAATGTACTTATAGACATTCTAAAATAATTGAAAAATTTCACTTCATCACTTCTTAATTCAGCTATCAAATTCTGAAATATTCCTAAGGTAAATCTTTCCCTGAGAATTGGGTGTACCCAATATCTCCTTTTTTTAACTGCCTCTAATCGTTTCTTTCGCAAATAATACAAAACCACAAACATTTCGTCGACGTTCATCTTGTACTAAGCCTCGCTACCCACTCGAAAAATACACGCCAGCTGCGATCGTGCACGACAGACGACTAGTGGGAACAGTACCGCCGACACCCGATTGAAATCCGGATCCGACATCCGACATAGTGAGAACAGCGGCAACGACACACGATTAAAAATCGCCACGACATCCGACATAGTGGGAACGAGCTCTTAACAGACCAGTGCTGTACATAAATTGTTCTATATTCGTCTGAGAATCCTTGTGGAAGACCTACAATATGATAGTATGACGCAACGTTGATACATAACTCATCTTTTTTTTTCTTGATTGGACTTACTTTATAATATTAATTGTATTGCTCGAGTATTGGTATTTCAGGGAACATTAAAAAAACGAATGGAAAGTTATAGAAAGTGGCAACTGAAGAACGATCCCGAGTGTGGAAATGTAAACGTAGTGGAAACGATCACATCAAAATTAATTAAAATACGTCAGGCAAACGAGATTAGCGTGTCGCGCTTTGCGCTGGATACGTTTAATCATTTAACGAGAAAGAAAGAGTTCATTATCTCCAAAAGCCGAATAAAATATTGAAGAGAGGCATACGTAACGATGCCTTAGTATCAAGAAAAAAATCTAGTCATCAAAAAAAAATTGAGATCGATCTTGTTTATTCCAAGTGGTCACAAGACTAATTACTTTTTTATTTCCGTATTTTTGTAACATGTATATAATGAGTTTAGTGTATTATTAAAACGGGTCATATCTTCCAAATAAATCAGTTGTACCTCATCAAACCGTGTCTTATTCCAAGCCACATAACAATTTTGGTGCAGTCGGTAGGATAATAGGTTTTACCAAAGAACAATCCTACTGCCTTTAAAGTTAAAATTATCAAAACGCGTTCTAATTCTAATGAGACCAATATTTCTCTATCAGGACCTTCGTGTCGGCGAATGAAGCCACAGGACAACTAACTGATCCACTCCCTTCCTATTCTAGATTTTTCTATAAAAACGATGGAACAATATTCCTTAGCGACGAATCCTGGAAACTTATAATCCACCGAGACTTTAAACCCCTCTTGCACGACTCACTCATATGATTAGCGACCACATTCCACATTATCTCGACCCGATAATTTTACCCATGTAAAATTAATATATCCTTCATAAAAATAATCCTTGAAAATTTTTAAAAACAGTCAGTCTTGCATGAAGTAAACATTTATGTAGACAAAACGCGAATTGACAGTTAGCCCCATCCTTAAATAAATAGCTCATTGTACGATGACTGCATGAAGCGACTCAAGCAACTCGCAAAATGAGGGAAATTATTTCCATTGGCCACGGAGAAATGGCAAGCTTCAAACCCAAAACGGTTAATTCTATGGAAGTAGTCATTGATTTAAACTAGATAAGGTTTGTTGTGTTTCCGAATAAGGCACAAATATAGGAAAAAAAATCTATAATATAATGTCTAAAATGTAATGGAAACCAGGTCAAGGGTTAGGGTTAGAAAATGGCATTAAAATACCTGTCAAAACTAAATTGTTAGACCGTGAAACATATGAAGGAATTGGGTATAACTAGGCAGTTATCCACGAAAGAGGTAGACAGTAAATTGATTAATAGAAGTTCTCAAATAAAAAATAGTAGAGAATTCGTTTGACGTAGGGAAAACATAAATAAATTTACACACAACTCAACTTCCATAATTAATTAATCTAAGGAATCATTAAAGTGAAATAAAATGTTGTCTAAACGCAAATAAAAATTTGTAATCCATTAAAGTTTCTCATTCGACATGTCAAGAATATTGAATAAAAAACAACAGCCCATCGTTCTTAATCTTATAGACTTCGTTTCATAATGTTGTACCTACTTTAGGTCCTTGGTAGCAGCTACCATATAAAAGACCAATGCCACTCCAAACTTAGGTGTTCATGAGTCAACTGAATGTTCAGTGCCGGATGCTCACGTATCCTGTCTCTGTTCTGGTCCCCATGCTGCAACAGATCAAAAGCTGCTCAGAATTCTCTCGTCAAAGATCGATCAAGTTGGTAATGGCGGAAGAAAATATAGGGTTGAAGCTGCAACGATTTCGCCCAGTCAGAACATCGTTTGCTGACATTTCAAAGACTAACCGGGCCAGCCAATCAAACCCAGCCCAACAAACAATTAAGCGACACTTAGCACTTATTTTATCACCTAAAGACATAGAACGGCTGTAGAATAGCTACATATTCTAAGCTTACAGGCTCTGGTGACATCAAGGTCTTTAAGAGGTCCATGTATAGCTTTAAGATCCACAGTAGCCGTTTTGGCCGCTATAATGCATCTTAAGCCGCTAGTGTTATAGCTCAAAGTGAATTCTACCACCTTAATATCTATATGAGTAATAAGAAGCTGCAATTTTCACTTAAGGTTCTAAACAGGCGATAAAAAGTCTTTTATAGCTCCGTGTATCATAATCGCTACTTAACTCTCTTGTATCACTTACAGTCGAAAAGAGAAGTTATGAGTCACCATTATCGATCATGTAGTCGCAGACGAGCGTTATTCAATACCTTAGTACATCTTATACTGTTATTGGAGTCTTACTTAGAACCTAAGCCTATAGCGCCATGTTAAGATGACCGATGAATCAATAAGCAAAACAAAAACTATTAATTAGAACGTAAATACTTCATAAAAATCGATACTTTTACTCAATATTGACCTAATGTTAGTATTGTTATATTTAAAACCGGACTTCACGTATATTGAGTAATTTTTCGAAAATTAAATACGGTGGACCACAAATAAAGCAATATTATATTCAGATAAATATGCAAAGGATCAGAGGCCCATTAAAATTTTGTTAGTAATACATATAGTTAGTTAGTTAGTTAGTATAGTGGGAGCGCTGGTGGCCTAGCGGTAAGAGCGTGCGACTTTCAATCTGGAGGTCGCGGGTTCGAACCCCGGCTCGTACCAATGAGTTTTTCGGAACTTATGTACGAAATATCATTTGGTATTTACCAGTCGCTTTTCGGTGAAGGAAAACATCGTGAGGAAACCGGACTAATCCCGATAAGGCATAGTTTACCCTCTGGGTTGGAAGGTCAGATGGCAGTCGCTTTCGTAAAAACTAGTGCCTACGCCAATTCTTGGGATCAGTTGCCAAGCGGACCCTAGGCTCCCATGAGCCGTGGCAAAATGCCGGGACAACGCGAGGAAGATGAGTAATACATATAGTTTTTGACAGTGTAATTAATTTCGCGATCATAAATCCGCAGATAACTCCTGCATCAGTGAACTAAAATAATGATTTGCTCGGAGTATATTATTATACTTACCATGGATTTGCTTTTATTTATCCGCCATTACATTTCACTTCAAGCTGTCACAGAGCAAGCTTACTAATAATAATACAAAATGGAAACATCTGCAACCAAAGCAGATAGGGCTAAGGAAAAATGTGCAATTACCTTCTTGAGTGTTACAAATATTGACTTTAAATGCTAATATACCATCTAAAGCTGAAAGTATCATCTATATGGCCCTACACTACCCAAGTAACATTTTAGTCCTATAATTTTAGTTTTTATCGCTAAAAGCTTGTATAGACGTCGTATTAAGGTTTCAGGGGTGACCACCTGTCGTATAAAAGCGCTTGGCAACACCTTTTTGCTCTATAGGCTTATACAGCGAATATATTCTATAAGCAATTGATGTAAAGGTTTATTTCATCATTTTATAGAGCCGTTATAAGCGTGTACTATAACAGGTTCAAATATAACCACTATAGAGCAATATTACTGTATAATAGTATTTGGAATCACTTTTATGCAACTAATTTGCGCTATTAAGGTTCCCTGCCAAGCCGCTATAGTTTTGTGTTTTAACAGTGACAAAAACCCAACTATACAACGATTTTAGGATATAGTGGCTTTAGAGATCACTGCTATAGTACATAATACTTTAGTAGTTTGCGCTATTAAGGTTCCCTGCAAGCCGCTATAGTTTTGTGTTTTAACAGTGACAAAAACCCAACTATACAACGATTTTAGGATATAGTGGCTTTAGAGATCACTGCTATAGTACATAATACTTTAGTAGTCATATGAACACTATTATAGAACTGTTTTGCTCTATAGTAGCGTTTTTGGGACATATTTATAGCGTTAAAAAGCGCTTTAGTAGTTTTTAAATCCCTATTATATCTCATCGCTGTAAACGTCACAATGACTCTTTTATATCACAAAACTGTTGTATAGTGGTTTTGTTTTTTCTTTTAAAAGACAACAGCGTTATAGTTGAGTTTTTATGTCTTTTATAAACCGAGTTAGATACATAAAGGTAGAAAACGACTACTTGTAAATGATAAATTTGATCTGTAATGGCTACTTATATCTTGCTTATATAAGTTCAGGCCTAAGCCACATAATGTGGTTCCGTACAAAATATTTTCATATTTTAATGAATTGATAAAAAAGACCCCAGTGATATTAGTGACTGTAGGTGAGATTTATCATCAATGATTTAATACAAGCATAAAATCGTGACGGTTTAGATATTTATCGACATCCATTATTAGCACATTTTTTTTACCAATCACACTGAAAAAGGAAACAACAGTAATGACTACATCTAAATTTAAAAAAAAACCTATATCTTTCTAAAGAGTTTGTAGGTGTAACTGGGTCACAGCAAAATTATTTTGGAACCCTAATTTTAATCATGATGGCGGTGAATATTTCGTCGTAAGTTCTATAGTTAGCCTATAAAAGCGTCGGATTTACTTCTTGGCTGTATACTATACAGTAACTATGGTGAATATCATAATATTTTATTAAATTATTTTATTAAAAACATAAATAAATCGAGGGGGCATTTAAAATTCCTCATTAAACTAATACTATTCTAACGGTAAAACTTCCGTCCCATATACTTTTTGCACTATGGACCGAATTATTCGACATCTAAATGGCGCATATTAATATAAAGTCTTTACTTATCACCATTTTACTTAGTACCGTTTTTGTGAAGTAAACACACAACAAAACCACTCACAACAGTTGATGGAAAACTTGATAGCAAATTTCGTAGTAAAGGAACTATGAATTCTACAATAGTATAAAAAAGCACTATAATACAATTTCAAATACTACTATAGTATAAAACAAGCACTATAATGGAATCTCAAATGCCACTATAGTATAAATTAACACTATAATGGCGTTACTGACAACAAATTAGCATAAAAGTGATCATCACATCACTTTTATAGACCTAAAACGTCACGACTGACACTGCTACAGGTCTACTATATCACTGAATGGCACATAAGATGCGCCATTTCGGCTTTATACAGTCTTCTTTGGTCTTTTATAGGACCTTAGGTGGTATTTGGGAAACGTTCTATCGACTACTATAGAACCACAAATTGTTACTTGGGTACTACTCAAGTAGTTAGTATTCGCTTATTTGGCACCCTTTTAAATCCTAAGTACTTAATCAACGCTATTACAACACTACTTTAGCGCTCTTCTACTACAACAGTTTGTAGTCACCTATATGCAACCCATCTAGCTCCTAAAGAATTAATTAACACTATTGTAGCTCCACTATACCGCTCTTACGAGTATGTCTCTTTTTTTATCCGCTAACCCTACTGTAGCACTGTTATAAATCTTATGGTGATAAAATTTGTGCCCAATCCGGGGTTAAAACGGGGTTATAGCCGGCTATAACTCCTATTTTTAGAGCACTAACAACACCTAAAGAGTAAATAGGCGCTTATATAAATCTCTTCTAACCCTTAAATTTAGCGCCTAATGTTAGTTGGGAGTGAATAGGACTTTCTGCTCCCCTTCTAAAAGTCCAACCTAAGCTTCACCAACTCCATCAATGTACCGCCAACACAGTCATACAGAAAATCTTTCTTAGTTCAAAGGCGACCCAAGCCTACGCCTGGTAAGTCTTATGATGTAGAGGCTCACTCAGGCTCTGCTATGAATAGAACACCTTGCTTCACAATATTGCGACAATAAATTCCAACTCTTATAAACTGCTGTGTTTCAATGAATATAGATAACAACACCACATTACTAGGACAGGACGAGAACAACTATCAGTCCGCTCAACTGTAGACAGGATGTATATGAGAGTGATACCGCTACAGAGATAAGGTAGTTTATTAAGCATAGGTATTTATTTATTTGGTTATTATTTCACAGAACATGGTTTAAATTAAATTTGAAGTCTGACAATAAATTAAACCAGAGAAATATAAGCATGGTAAAAAATGGTACTATTTTGGTACTATGTAGCTTTTGGGGATAGCAGCAAATAAACTGAAGAAATATAATATCACAATAATAGCCTCATGTAGCTTACTGTGGACTAGACTGACTAGAGTAGGTAATGTACCTGATATAAATTTATATTTACTGTTTAATATCCACAGTAAAACAAGAAATAACTTCAGAAATAAGCACTAATTGTTTTTCATCATCATCATCATCATTTCAGCCTATATACGTCCCACTGCTGGGCACAGGCCTCATGGGCGAGAGGGCTTGGGCTATAGTCCCCACGTTAGCCCAGTGCGGATTGTCTAATGGTTTTTAGTATCCGATAATAAAATATATTTATATATCATTGTTTAGATTAGTTATATTTATTTATAGATTTTTCAGATTGTTCCCCTCCCTGTTACATCTTAAATTAACTATATAATTATATTTGCTATTATAGTAACATCAGAGACAAAAGCCAAATTACAGACTAGCCTATACCAGGCCCAAGATAGTGCGGCTTGGAGAGCACTGATGAAGAGTGTCCACAGTCGTTAGTGTCTTCAGCCATGAGGATACAACAAAAAAGAGAAGATAGTAATACAATAATTTATAAAAAGAACATTCACAACCAAGGCAGAAATACTCTTCAACACCTACTCAAATAGAAACTGCACATGAGCTTGCATTTCCCTTGCAAGTGTGATCCTATTTCGATTTCTGCGAAAGAGCTGTTTAACGAAAAAATTGTCCATACAGCAAATTCTTAACCAACTTAAGTCGTCACCTTTCGAAGCAAAAAGAAGATCTAAGAGCACAGTAATCTAGATATGAATAACTGACACTAGACAGATTTTACAGCAATTACTAAACAACATTAAATATATTAAGTCTGTTCATTTGTACTTTTGTACTACAAACTAGTATAGTATAAAGACAGTATCCACCACTCACAATGACTGACTGGCTGCAGTGTTGCCAACTCGGATTTTGAAAAAATGCTAGACTAATGTCTAGATTATGCTGAAATTATGCTAAAGTTTTTTGAAATATGCTAAAAAAAATGCTAAATTGTCACTTGAAAATAGACACTTAAAATAATACGGTGTCTAAAAATATTCAGTAAAAAACACCGTACTTTGTCAGTAGTAAAAGGCGCGAAATTCAAATTTTCTATGGGCTGATAATTTTTCGCGCCTATTTTTTTTTAATTTGCCGCTTTTGATTACTGACGGAAATGGCTTGACAGACTATAGTTACGACGGTTACGAGTCTGCTGTTGTTTGGCAATGTACGCTGGCCGCAGAATTTTCATTCGGTTTCCGGACGGTCAGGTGTGAACGGCACGTCGCTATACACATAACTATACATGTCTCGTTTGCACCTGTCATTCCGTACGAAAAAATCCGTGCGTCTGTGGCCAGCCTTATTATTGACCAAGTGAGCTCAAAATGCGAGCAAAGCTTCTCTGTTTCAGGCGTATAACCGCGAACATCAAAGTTCGAAAATTTCCAGCAACTATCTCTGTCAATCTAATTGTAGTGGTATGTAGCTAGTAAGTTAAGTATAGATTATAGTTTAAGCATATGCACGACTCCATGTAAGACAGTCATTAAAGAGACGTAGTCCTAAAATAACCTCCTAAAATACCACTACATAATTACGCCTTAATTGGAGTAAAAGAGGTAGTTGCTCGAAATTTTCGTTATCGTCGTTCTTGGTAGGCCCTCTGCTAGGACTAAAATGCCGACTGCTGTCCCATCCCAGCAAATAGCAAAACAGAGATTTGGCTAAATTTATGTAAGTACCCACAAGATCAGTGAAGGCCAGTCCAGATGGGACAATTTTCGTCCAACCTGATTAAATTGTCTCTCAAAACTCAAATATGTATTTCTTTTGTAGTGTGCAATAAAGCATTTTATTATTATTATTATTCTCTTTATTTATTTTTCGTCTTAAGTTAGGTATTTTTATAATATGAATATAAAAGTAAAATTATTATTCTCTTTATTCAATTAGGGTCTTAGGTTAGGGTTTTACAATGTGAGTATAAAAGTAAAATATAAAAACACTTACAAAACATAACAAAAATATATAAACACATTATAAAAAACCTAACCTAGGGTGCCGCCGGCAGCGGGGCAGGGTCCAAGCTGCCGGTGGTCAGGGCCGCAGAGTGAGGAATCGACGTACTATACGCGCCGTGTCCAAAATTACCGCCTTCTGCATCTGACCCTTGATCCAACCACCCAGCGAGAGTCTCTCTAGGTGTTGGTCGAGACTCTTCGCTATGAGACCGTTCGCTGACACGACTATAGGAACAATGATCGTCGAGTCAACATCCCACATAGCGGTTATCTCGTGGGCTAAGTCTAGGTACTTGCTGGACTTGTCCTTCTCGGCCTTCGCGAGATTCTCATCATGGGGGATGGTGACGTCGACGAGCACGGTCCGGCGCTGCGATCGATCTATCAGCACGATGTCAGGCTTATTGGCTACAATAGTCCTGTCAGTGATGATAGATCGATCCCAATAGAGCGTGGCACGACCATTTTCGAGAACTGGCGCAGGTGAGTACTTGTAGTACGGCACTTCGCGGTCCACAAGGCCGTATAGGAGGGCAAGCTGCTGGTGAATAATTCTGGCTACGAGGTTATGTCTGTGCAAGTACTCGCCGTTAGCAAGATGAGAACAACCGGAGATAATATGCCTGAGTGACTCTCCGGGACGGCGGCATGCCCGACAAATGTCGACCGTACCGTCCTTCAGGATATATCTCCGGTAGTTATTCGTCATGATACCTTCGTCCGCAATTGCACAGGCAAAACCCTCGGTTTCTCCGAAGAGGTCCCCGAATCGTAGCCAGTTCACCGACGCGGGTAGGTCTACATCGGGTCCCATGAGGGCCTTGTAGAACCGCCCGTGTAGCTGCTTATCCTTCCATACCGCCTTGCGGTCCTCGGTGCTTAGTACTACAGGTTTGCGCCAGTTCTCGTTCGCCAAGGAGAGCGGCGTGAGGCCCTTGTCAGCTGCCACCACATCACGATGCATCCCACACTCGTTGTTGAGGAAATAATTCCTGAGATTGTACACCTCACGGTTGTGGAGATTTTTGGCGTTTAGAAAGCCGCGACCTCCACATTTCCGTGGGATGTACAATCTCATAACAGACGAGCGTGGGCGCAACATACGGTGTGTGGTGAGCAGCTGTCGGACCCTCCGATCCAGGGCATCCAGCTCGGTCTGAGTCCACCTTAGTATGCCAAAGGAGTATGTGAGTAGAGGCATTACCCAGGCGTTGAAGGCGCGCACTTTGTTGCCTCCTGACAAAAGACTGTTGAGTAGTTTTGTGAGCCGACTGAAAAAGCGCTCCTTCACCGACCGTCTAATACCTTCTTCCTCAATACCCAACGACTGTGACATACCAAGGTATTTATAGGTTTCTGATTCAGAGATGGATCTGAAAGACATTGTCTCAGAAAGTTGTAAATTTGTTGAATTTACAACTTTCCCCCGCTGTACATGCATAACCGCACATTTATCGACACCAAACTCCATGTTGATGGCATTACTGAAGACTTCGGTAGTTTTCAGTAGCTCCACCAAGTCTTGGCTATTTGGTGCAAATAATTTGAGATCATCCATGTACAGAAGGTGAGAAATGACTTCACCCCCTCTCCGAAGCCGGCAACCTAGTTCTAAATCCTTCAGCAAGGTACTGAGAGGATTCAGAGCTAGGCAGAACCACAGAGTACTCAGACTATCACCCTGAAATATTCCTCGCTCAATCCTTATAAAATCCTGCGGGCCAGGGCTCTCATCCCCGCCTCCTGGTTGACGAAGGACTGTGGTCCATTGCCTCATACACGCGCTTAGAAAAGCTCTTAAAGCTGTATCAACTTTATACAGCTCTAAGACCCTCTCCAGCCATGAGTGAGGCACCGAATCATAGGCCTTCTTGTAGTCAATCCAGGCTGCTGAGAGGGCCCCCGTTCCGCCGGATTTGTTGGCAGATGGTCATGTCTATGAGGAGGAGCTCTTTAGTACCACGGGACCCAACCCTACGAGGGCGGGATGATAAGTTTCCGAAACGGCACAGAAATAAGACAATATATATAAATGTTATATTTTATTTTTCAACGTAGGTCCCTTCTGAGTCCACGCACTTGGCCCAACGTTTCTCCAAGGCTATTATCCCATTTCTAAAAAACGATTCTTCGAGTCCCTCAAAATACCTATTAACAGCTTCTATGACTTCAGAGTTCGACGAAAATTTTTGTCCGCCTAGCCACTTTTTGAGATTTGGGAACAAATGGAAGTCGCAAGGGGCCCAATCTGGTGAATACGGGGGATGAGGTAACAATTCGTAGTGCAAATCTTCGATTTTAGCCATTGCAATTTTAGCCGTGTGAACAGGGGCGTTATCCTGATGGAGTAAAATTTTTTTCTTATTTAAATGAGGCCTTTTCTCTTTGATTGCGTTATCGAGGTTTTGTAGCAGATCAGCATAATATTGGGCGTTAATGGTTCTTCCCTTTTGAAGGTAATCCACGAAAACCAGTCCTTTGGAATCCCAAAATACGGTTGCCATTACTTTACCGGCTGACAAAACCACTTTTGCTTTCTTAGGGGCAGGTTCACCCCGATTTGTCCACTGCCTAGACTGTTCTTTTGTCTCAGGCGTGTAGTGGTGGATCCACGTCTCGTCAACCGTTATGTAGCGACGTAAAAACTCGTTAGGATTATGCCTGTACTTCTTCAAACACTCCGTCGAAACATCCTTGCGGGTTAGTTTTTGCTCGTCTGTTAAGAGACGCGGCACCCAACGAGCACAGAGCTTGTTCATTTCCAAGTGTTGGTGCAAAATGTTAAAAACACGTTCTTTTGAAATGTTTACCATCTCTGCTATTTCCACCAACTTCACACGGCGATCATCCAATACAATTTTTTTTACTTTGTTGATAATTTCCGGAGTCGTTACCTCATTGGGCCGTCCGCTGCGGGGAGCATCTGTACAGCTCTGCCGACCACGTCTGAAGTCGACAACCCAAGTGTGAACTGTGCTTAAAGAAGGCGAAGAAGATCCTAAAACGCGATCCAGTTTGGTTTTAATTTGTGTTGCAGTTTTGCCTTTCAAAACATAAAACTTAATTACCGCACGCACTTCCGATTTTTCCATTTTCACGAAAATGAATACAGTTTTTCTTTAGGTCGCTTTAATATATTATTATTTATATTATAAAAACTTGATATTGCTTCCGCATTAACGTAAAAGCCAAGAGGTTAGAATGACATTATTACTTTTTTAATTATATTTTTTTTAATCTTTCATTTCGGAGACTTACCAGCCAGCACTCGTACATCCATTTTGAGCAGAGGCCAAAATATTGTTTGCGACAATGTGCGCGTTGATTTTTGCTCTCAAAATGGATGTAAGGAGCTTGTAGAGTGTAGGCAAGCATGTGATGGGTCTGTAGTTCTTCGCTTCCGTGGTACTACCGGACTTATAGAGCAGGAAGGTGACACCAGTTGTTAAGGAAGGTGGGGGAGAACCAAGCTCGAGGGCTTGTTGAAATTGTGCTGCCAAGCAGGAGTGTGAGCATCGGAACCATTTTAGCCAGAAGTTGTGCAATCCATCCGGCCCAGGACTTTTCCAGTTCTGGGCCGTGCGAATGGCACAACTTACGTCATCGGGGCTGATGGTGACTGCCCCCATAGGTTCGATGGACTCGCACTCACGCTCGACAACACTCATCCAACTCCCCTCGGTGTGTCCGACAGGCACTGACCAGATGCTACGCCAGAAGTCATTCATGAGAGTAGCATCCGGTGGCTGCGAGTCGGACGCACGAGGGTTGGTTTCCAAATTATTATTATTATTATGTCAATCCACGAAAAAATCAGAGGTCAATTAAACTGAATTTGAATGCCATTTAAAAAAAATATACATTATACTAGTCCGTCGACGTCCATCCGCCCACAAAAGTCAAAATTCATATGAACCGCATAAGGCGATGGCGCATATTGTCGCTGCCAAGTTGGTGCAAACTTGGCTTAAGACTAAATTATGCTAAAAAATATGCCAGATGCTAAATGGAAAATTTGGGTGCCAAAGCGAGTGAAAATATGCCAGATTTGGCATCAATTATGCCAAGTTGGCAACACTGACTGGCTGTGACGTCTGTGGTCTGTGACAGGTGACAGGCTGACAGCGCACAGCGTTCGTTCCATAGATATAATTAGGGCGAGCGAAGCGAGCCCTATCACTATTCGACAAACTATGCATTCTTGTGGCACTTTACGGAAAAAACTATCGCACTGTTAGGTTTGAAATTTAACATAGTAATTTAAATTCATGTCTAGATGTGTTATCAAACATAAAAATATAATTTTATAAACCTAAAAAAATAAAATAAAGGAATAACACTTTGTATTACTACTAGCGCCATCTGTTAGAAAAATTATGAATTAAATTTCTTGCTAATGTACTATGTGCTAACAATGATGAATACAAAAGTGGGTTAAAATTTTGGATTCTGACTAATCGCGCTTCGCACGGTTGGTTCCCAATTTAGCAATGAAGTTTCTGTGAACCGATCAGTCATGTTGTGTTAGCAAACTTAAGGGTACTTTCAGTTCGAGAAACAGTTTTAGTGTTACTATTCCTTGGAACTGCCACAATTATAAATAAAGATAAGCATATTAGGTAATACAAATTTCAGTAACTTAAGGGGCCCACTGATTAACAGTCCGCCGGACGGTATCGGCCTGCCAGTCACAACAAAATGTTGAGAGTTCCGAACAACTGACAGGCCGATACCGTCCGGCGGACTGTTAATCAGTGGGCCCCTTTAGGGCCGATACAGACGGACTACAACCCGACTGCGACTTATATGGAAACTGCACGCCGACTGCACGCCAATTGCAACGTCGGCGTGCAGTTCAACAAAATGACCCAGAACCCTGGCAGTACCCAGTGGAACTCAGGTTTGGTGCAACATAGGCTCACGCTGTTTTAGTAATTCGACACGTCTTGATGACAATTATGAGCACTTGGGAGAGCAGTAGCCAAGATAGAGCTGATGCTGAACCCTGGTTGTACCTAGCGGAACTCAGGTTTGGTGCAACATAGACAAACGCTGGGTTGGACATCCGACTCGTCATGATGATCACTTGGTAGAGCAGTACCCAAGATACCTGATGCTGAACCCTGGCAGTACCTTAGTGGAGCTCGGGTTTTATACAACATAGGCACACGCTGTTTTGGTCATCCGACTCGTCTTGAAGAGCACTTAGGAGAGTAGTACCCAAGATAGAGCTGACGCTGAACCCTAGCTGTACCTACTGGAACTCAGGTTTGTTGCAACATAGGCATACGCTATTTTGGTCATCTCACTCGTCTTGATGAGCACTTAAGAGAACAAATTATACGTAAGTTTATGTGCGGAGCAGGATGATTACCGCCAGTAGGTGTCCAGACGGGATAGTTTTACGCTCAATTGTGTGGTATGGACGCATAAATAAATTCAAGGACATTGGCTCGCTGACCCAACATTATGTAGGAAAGCCAGTTGGCTCCCTTACAAAAACTACTGGGCGACCGTGTAGGATGTAATAAACGCTTATGAAATTGTATATTACGTGGGGATGATATTAGCAATTTGATTTTGTCGTCTGGACACGTTTTTAATGGACAAAGTAAAAGCTGTAACAGACAGGCGTACCGGACAGCGACCGGGGTCCGGTCCAGTATATTTTTTTTTCTTGTTCTCACTTATAGCTGCGTCCTTAACGGATTTAATTCGTACCCACTCGATCGAACATGAAACAAGCCTCGGACTGGATCAAAGTCGAGGTCCGGTACGTTTAGGTAGAAAAACTCCGCGAGCCCTTACAAAGCTCTGCTTTTTGCTAGTAATATATACTTATGGTTCCTCTTCACGTTGGGCCAACGCCAACGAGGGACGCATTTATGCGTTAGAGGGAGCAAGTAATATTGCTATCTCATTCTACCGCATGGCTGCGTCCCTCGTTGGCGTTGGCGTTGGCCCAACGTGAAGAGGAGCCATTAGATGACGCCTCAGCGAGCTGTCACTGTTGCCACTTTTGTTTAGTGTACGATTACAGTAGCTAACACACTACCGCACCCAAGGCCTGTTCACTTCCTAAGAAAGTTATGTCCCCAAATAATTGCGCATGTGTGCGCCTTAATCTTCTATGTGTGCGTTGGCCTCCGGGAAAAAGTTGCGAGTAATAAAAATAAAAACATTTTTCTACAGCAACATTGCTCCCAACTCTGATTTAAATTATCACGAATTTTATACAATATTAATCATAAAACGGGACTTAAAACGCTTAAAACTTAATTACATGCGATTAAGTTTTATAATGAATATTTGCTTCCAACTGTCTTTATCAATGTTCATAAAATATATGGAGGGTAGGTACGTCTACCCACCATAATAAAAAATATATTTGTCAATGACTCTGTCCAACTGCACCTCTAGCACATCTTGCATCCGCGACTTAGACCGCGACTCGAGTCGTCATTCCCGCGGCTGTCAAATCTGTCGATTTCCGTAGCACAACTTGTACCCGCGACTGCAACAGCCGCGTAGAGAACTCAAAGTCGCGGCGCGACTCATCAGTGTTCCCCGATGGAATCAAAGTCTAAATATAAATGCTATTTACATGTGACAACACTGAATCGGAAACAGGGTTGCGCTATTTCATTCGTTCTTTGGTGGTAAAAAATCTAGTTTTTTGTCGATGGTTAAGTTTTTCCTGTCAAAGTCAAGGAACTTTCAAATTTTGTCAACATTTAATTACGAGAAAAAATATGAAAAAAATGTGAGTAATAGAGCCTTATATACTAAATTTTGATAATATTCCTTAATATATATATTCTTTATTAATTTCTGTTTAATAAACCTTTTAAATAAAATATTTTTGTATGTAACTATAATTAATGGAATTGCTATTATTGGTTTGGTTCTCATATTCCTGTTGTAAATTGTGTTTTTTTTTTTCAGAATAAGTCCAGCATTATCCTAGACACGATTGATATCCCAGCACCCAAAGGAAAATATAGCTAAGTTCCTGAACGTGCCAACGGGACCCGAAGTGGAGAGTCAGGAAAAGAAACACTCTAGGCAAGCTTGTAGGTTTCAAACGCGGAGCTGTCCCCGTTTCTAAATTAACTAGGATGTGAGAAGCGCTTTAGCTTTTAGAACACCACCGAGGAAGTGAACTATTATAATAACCCTAATGGTTATGGCGTACCTATCTAAGCTGCCGCAGTAACTCTCAAATAAGTTTCATATAAGTAGTTTTTCTTGTGCCAATAATGAATGGCATGTGTGTGTACTGTGTAACTGTTTATGATTTCACAAATTGATATGAAAAGCTTATTTCATAGTCCTCGATGAAGTCACGACCATATTTTATTGTTTTGTTTACAAACCAATTTTCTTTCCAGGGTTATATTTAATTGTCCTACGCCGCATGTCGAAGAAAAAGGAACAGAGAAAATACTTTACAAGGGTAATAAAGAAGATTCTTACAATTTCTCTATTGTGGTTCTATATGTTAAAATATATTAGGTTTAATAATAAGAAGTCGAATATTGCAAGAATATATTAGGCAAAGCAATATACTATTAATTTAAATATTGTTGTTTTTTCACTCCTGTATTTTTTACCTGAAAAGAAACAAAAATAAAGTAGGTAGGTACCTAGAACTCCTAGAAGTTATGATTAGCTCCCCAAGGCCCACTTCATACCTAATGCTGACAGCAACATATCATAACATGACCGTATCAGGCCCTGACAAACATGAAGGGAAACATCTAGAACACGGGTATGATCTAGAGGAGTTTTCAATATGGTAGACCATATGATAACCGTACCTATGCTACGCAGACTATGACATGTGCGTAACGACTCCTTCAAAATATTGTTGGTCGGCTCGGTCCAGTCACGTCACGGTATGGTGTTGGCAGGGGACGGAATGGTTTAGTGGGTGATGACTAATAATATTTCATACAAAGCATGATTTTGAGCCGGACATGATCCTGTTACAGCCACGTATTACACCATTCTGTTACAGTACGATGCAGTGGGCACAGGCCACATGTAGGTATATTTTGTTGAAGTCGAGGAAGGTTCCAAACCGTACCTAAATAGTAAGAGATTGTTGAAATTATCCGTGATCCTAAATACTACTACTAAGACTACGGCTTAATAAGTTGGATAGTTTGTTTTGAACATTTGTACCTACCCACCTCATCGGCTTCGTATATGTACAAGCAAGCGGGCTCCGTTGTTAGGTTGATGAAAGTATTGTGTAAGGAAATCTTAGGATTACTTTTACAAATTCCTGCATATGTACCTTTTTACTTAATTGAGTACCTACAAGCTAGCTGTTTGAAATTAAAGTTGTAAACATGATGGGTGTGTTGTGGTACTTGTAGGTATCACCGTGCATAATCGATATAAGAGTGCGTAAAGCGCATTTAGTGATTGTTCCATACTTCCTTATCCCTTAGGGCAATAAGTAATTATACAAATTATATTTATTATACATAATATATGAAACTTGTTTTTAAGTTATAATTATCATGAGTTTAGTTAAAAAAGTACAAGCAAACCACCCGCGAGAGCGAGTCGCGTTATAAAGTCGCGTAGACTTCGACTCGCGGATTGACATAAAGACGAGAGAATATTTTGTCTCAAAATAGGCAGTTGTGCTACGGATTTTAGTTCAAAGTCGCGATCGTTGTCATTTTCTGACAGTGACACCTGATCGCGAGTTTGTCGCGGGTCTCGCGCGTGAGTTGTGCTGCCAACACGCGACAAGCCGCCAAGTCGCGCCGATCTGTCTCTTCTCGCGCCTGTCGCGGCCAGTTGTGCTAGAGGTGCGCTGTGGTTAAAGTTCATAACGAAAATTTTATTTATTAACTCTTTAAATAATACATACAACGTGTACCGCTACGTACCACTTAAGACTGTAAGTCTGTACCTACATGGATTACAGCAATGCACATAGAAAATGTGCTAAATGCGGAGCAACGGCTGTTGAAGCAGCCAGAGTGAAATTTACAACTTTAGTGGGTTCAGAAGGAACCGAGTCATAACGCATCTGGAAAGCGTATTAATTAACCGTGAAGAAATGTATGAATACAAGTTGGAAATCTGTGTAAAATGCCGTATGTAAAGTGTAGTGTATCTGTGTGTAAAGTGTAATAGGTAAGCATGCCTAATGTTATTTGTATAAAAGGTACTGAAAACTTTGTGAATGCGCTTTATTAATGTCTATTTTTTTATTAAGTTGCCAGTTGCCAGTTTTCAGTGTATATTTTTATATGTAAAACATTTTTTAATAAATAATATATATAATGTTATAAACATAAACATGCCTTTTATTTAAATCAATTGATAATACCACAAACAAGGGGTAATATTTGCATCTTGCATATATTTCGTGATATGAAGATAACAAATATGTTTATCAACAGAATTACTACCTACCAATACCCGCCAGGCTAAACCGGTTGTCAACTTTAGTTCCATTGGTACACAAAGACGGCGCCACTAGTATAAACGTATAAACGGTTGGGGACATTTTTTTGTATGGAGTTACCGTTCTTCTCCTAGTGAGTATTATATTCTTTGACCGCACCGCACCAAGGTCATTGTGGGACGCACCCATTAATAAGAACGCGCCCGTTGTTGAACCAGTCCAACTTGGTTGTGGTACAAAAGGTGGTTGCGAGGCGGCTGTTCACGCGCTTCGCACATACCTCAGCAACGACCAATGCCAAGTTGTATTAAAGATTGACATAAAAAACGCATTTAACTCTGTGAATAGAGACACCCTGCTGTCGGAAATCAGGAATAACACCCCAGAGCTTTATAATTACCTTCTTCATTGCTACGCTGATCCTTCCAAATTAATGTACCGCAGTCATGAAATTTCTTCAGAGGTTGGATGTCAGCAGGGGGATCCCTTGGGGCCAGCTATTTTTTGTTTAGCAATCAACCCCATCATTCAAAATTTATCTTCTGATTTTAATGTCTGGTACTTGGACGATGGAACCTTAGGAGGCAAGTTGGAAACAGTCCTTTCGGATCTCTCCGTCCTCAAGTCCAAGTTCGAGTCCATAGGTCTAGATCTGAACTGTAATAAATGTGAACTTTACATTCACGATGCGTCTCTAAACCATTCGGACGTAACAGAGAAATTCAATGCTTTAACACCTAATGTTACCACTGTCACGAGAGATTCCCTTAGCATACTGGGGACTCCAATTTTTGACAATTATTTTTCAACTTTTATCAGTAACTCCGTTTCTAAATTTCAAAATTACGCCGACCGTCTTCTAGAAATAAGCCCCCATTCAGCCCTCACCATTCTTAAATTTTGCCTTTTTGTTCCAAAGTTAATGTATGTGCTTCGCTGCAGTCCTTTCTGGAAACATCAAAATTTGCTCCTACCTATAGACATCATGGTCCAGACTACCTTAGAGCGTATTCTCAATTTAAAGCTATCCGATCAATCGTGGTTACAAGCATCGCTACCTGTTCGATACGGCGGGCTGGGGTTGCGCAGAATTTCTAGCGTATCACTGCCGGCATTTCTATCGTCTGTCCACAGCTCTGCTGATCTTGTAGGAAAAATCCTAAGGGTTTTACCCACAAACTATGAGGTCACAGGCTTGGACGATGCTAGAAATGCCTGGCTGTCTGCCTGCCCGGGACAAGACCCTCCATATAATCTAAAATCACAGAGGAGCTGGGATGACGCCTTATCGAAATTAACTTATACCACATGTTTAGATAACAGCGAAGGAGCTGAACGCGCCCGTTTGAACGCAGTTGGGTGTAGGGAGGCTGGCCACTGGCTCAACGCATATCCCTCGCCCAATACTGGCACTCATTTAGATGGAAACACCCTCCGTGTGGCAGTTGGGCTGCGCCTGGGGGTTCCAATCTGTGCACCGCATAAATGCCACTGTGGGAGTGATGTGGACCAGCTGGGGCGTCACGGTCTGTCTTGCCAGCGAATAGTGATTGCAATCCGGATTATTCGAAGTTCAAAAATCCGGATTTCGGAGCGTTTGAAAATCCGTTTTAAAATTCGGATTTTGAAAAGAAAAAACCGGTTTTTCGGATTTTTTCCCACCAGTACTAATTTGCTCAAAATTAATGCTAATGCGAAATAAAAAGCGGTGCACATGAAGCGGTAACGCGGGAGAGCTATTTGCCAGCCGGGCATTGCGCGTCGCGCACTCGCTCGCACCTGTATGCTTGCCCCGCTTCCGCTTTTTTTATTGGCGTAGCAGCCCAAGTAACAAAATTTGGTACTATAAAAGTCCTGAGAACGTTTTTGAGCGTGCTAATTAGTGTTCATGATTAGCACTATAATGGTGTTGTAAACGTTTACAAAACCCCAGATAGGCCCTAGTTTTATCACTGATTTATTCTATAAACATTACATAAAGGCTCTCACGGTGATAAATCAGCTCTATGGTTGAAATGTAAAAGTGAAAGAGAAACGCTCTTTAGTACTAAAATAGTGCTGTCTGCAACGTTTATGTCGCAATTTGGAATTATAAAAGTAACCAATGAAACATGTTTATAGTGCTATTTTGCACCGTAAACGATTCCAGTGATCTTTTTTATCATACTTGCGTCGTGGGTGCCTAAAATATTAAATAAGTTCATTCGCCATTGTTTCTTGAAGTGACATTTGTATTTAGGTAATAAAAAGGATGTACTAAAAAGCATTTGTGGACCGTTACTATGCCGGTACATTGTACATGCGAAAATAATTGTATCGATAGAATCATTATGCTGATTTCAAATTTGACAATGCGCTCTCATAATTTTCATGTTTTAATTAAATTAAAATTAATAAAATAAGCACTTGTTCCAACTGTGGCTGCTATAGTACACATAGGCTCCAGCTGTGCCGCTAATGTGCTATTATGGCAGAAAACAGCAGCCATTTTTTAAGTTACGATTTAAGTTATTTAGCAACGTACCAGGTAACTTTTATGGTACTATATAGCACTATAGAAAAACTTTCATGACTTTTAACAACTCTTTTATCAACTTTTGAGAACTCTTCTAGCCTTATAGCGATGTTAAGAGAGCTTTTAAAAAGCTAAAACGTTACGTAATGGTCGTGCAAAGTCCTTTTATAGTGCAGATTGATCCTCTAATAGTGTTTACGATACTGCTACAATACTAGTACTATAAAAGTTACTTTGACGCATTATTAGTCCTAAAACGAGAGAAAGAGGTCAACTGCCGAATCCAACTCGGTTGGGCAGCGTTCGGGAAACTACGTAATGTCTTTTCGTCCGACATACCTCAGTGCCTCAAGACGAAAGTCTTTAATCAGTGTATGTTACCAGTGATGACTTACGGCTCCGAAACGTGGTCTTTCACTATCGGCCTCATCTCAAAACTCAAAGTCGCTCAACGAGCTATGGAGAGGGCTATGCTCGGAGTTTCTCTACGTGATCGAATCAGAAATGAGGAGATCCGTAGACGAACTAAAGTCACCGACATAGCCCACCGGATTAGCAAGCTGAAGTGGCAATGGGCAGGCCACATTGCACGCAGAGAAGATGGCCGATGGGGTCGAAAAGTGCTCGAGTGGAGACCACGGACTAGCAAGCGCAGCGTAGGACGTCCACCCACAAGATGGACAGACGATCTTGTTAAGGTCGCCGGAAGACGCTGGATGCGGGTCGCTTCCAACCGGCACGTATGGAGGTCCAAGGGGGAGGCCTATGTTCAGCAGTGGACGTCTTATGGCTGAGATGATGGTGAGATGATGATTATTAGTGCAAAATAGGTACATAAAAGCATCAGTAAAGTCGTCTAGTATTAAATAGTACCATAATCGCTTTTTGCATATCTATTACAGTGCAGCACTTTAAAGATTCTTTTGTATGATCCTATAAGCGTTCTAAGAGAAAAATTACTTAAAAGGTCTTTAATCTTATAGAAACAAAACGCTTTGTTAAAAACCTTTATAGTACAAGCAGTCACAATGGTTACCATTATAGGCCTACTATATCACTGTTTGGTGATAAAATGCCTTAGTTATAGAACCTTTTGTTACTTGGGAGTGTACGTATGTATTTTGTTTTTATTATTTTTTTAAGATTTTGTTATTGGCGTAGCAGTGTACGCATTCTGTTTTTTTATTTTTAATAAAAACAACTTAATTTGATTGTTTGTTTCACTTTGCCTTTATGCCACATATTCCTTTCTTAAAATCCGGATTGAATCCGAACTTCGGATTTCGGTCAAACCAAAATCCGAAAATCCGGATTTGAAAAATGTTCACGGATTTGCAATCGCTACCAGCGAAGCGCGGGGCGATTGTCACGTCACGCCGCGCTCAATGACATTATCCGTCGGTCTCTTGTCACCGTCAACGTGCCAGCGATACTCGAGCCGACCGGTATGGCCCGGGACGATGGCAAGAGACCGGATGGTATGTCGCTGATTCCGTGGAGGATGGGACGAGTGTTAGTGTGGGACGCGACCTGTGTGGACACACTGGCACCGTCTCACCTTCACGGTACCACAAAGAAAGCGGGTGCCGCTGCCGAAGCTGCCGAGTCCCTCAAAAGGCGTAAATACGGGGGTCTCGACGATAATTACAAATTTATCCCTTTCGGTGTCGAGACCCTCGGTCCGTGGGGCCCGGGAGCTCAGTCTTTTTACAGATTTGTCGAAACGGCTTGTTGAGGTCTCTGGGGACAAAAGAGCTGGCAGCTTCCTCGCTCAACGCATAAGCGTTGCGATCCAGCGAGGAAATGCTGCCAGCATTCTTGGCACTATGCCCCAGGGGCCCTCTCTAGATATAGATTTTTAGGTTTTTTTTTTAGGTTTAGTTTTAGTTTTGTAGGTAGTTCTATATTTTTTTTAGGTATTAGTTTTAGTTTTGTAGGTAGTTTTAATTTTAGGTTACTTTTTATTCTAAGTTTGTTATTAATATTGTAAACAAATTCGTTATTATTTAGATAAATAATTATAAAACATTAAATACATAAATACCTACTAAAATATGTGTTCCGCAATAATTGAATTCTTTTATTATATTATATTTGACGACCGGTCTGGTCTAGTGGATAGTGACCCTGTCTGCTAAGCCGATGGTCCTGGGTTCGAATCCCAGTAAGGGCATTTATTTGTGTGATGAACACTAATATTTGTTCCTGAGTCATGGTTGTTTTCTATGTATATAAGTATGTATTTATCTATACAAGTATGTATATCGTCGCCTAGTACCCATAGTACAAGCTTTGCTTAGTTTGGGGCTAGGTTTGATCTGTGTAAGATGTCCCCTAATATTTTATTTATTTTTTTATTTATTTATAATATATTCATTATGCATTAGCATTTCAATTATGTTTATGTTTAATGAAGATATTGAAGCTTCATTTAATCGCTATTTCGTTCCGCTGTGTAGCGTTTATCGATATATAACATTAAGAAAATCGTTTTTACGCACACATACCCAACTTGGAACCACCTAAAACGGTAACACCTTGATTTGAAGTTCATCTTGTTAACAGTATGGTTGTCCTTTTTTGACAAACGGCATTTTTAAAAGAGCGAAGAGAGAAATGTTACCAGTTACTGCGCCGTCAAAGAGAACAAACAACGTTGTGGCCTTGTGGTGACCGGAACAAGATCGCGGTCCAGTACGAGTACGCCCATCTGTTGTGGCTGTAACTGAAGCGTTTCACAATTTTTAAGGTTACGGTCAAGGGCCCAACGTTTTCTGTTCTCTTTCACGGCGCAGCAACTAGTATCTCTCTCTCTCTCTCTCCTCGCTCTTTTAAAAATGCCGTGTGTCAAAAAAGGACAACCATACTGTTGACAAGATGGACTTCAAATCAAGTGTTGCCTTTTTTGATGCGCCCAAGCTGTGTATGTTGCGTAAAAGCGTATATGTGTGCTCTTTTAGGGATGTGAAAAGTCGATTTTAATCATGTTATATATCGATAAACGCTACACAGCGGAACGAAATAGCGATTAATTGAAGCTTCAATATCTTCGTTAAAAATAATGTAATAAAATAATTCAATTATTGCGGAACACATATTTTAGTAGGTATTTATAAAATAAATAAATATTAGGGGACATCTTACACAGATCAAACCTAGCCCCAAACTAAGCAAAGTTTGTACTATGGGTACTAGGCGACGATATACATACTTGTATAGATAAATACATACTTATATACATAGAAAACAACCATGACTCAGGAACAAATATTAGTGTTCATCACACAAATAAATGCCCTTACTTGGATTCGAACCCAGGACCATCGGCTTAGCAGACAGGGTTACTATCCACTAGACCAGACCGGTCGTCATGTATTTTAATTAAATATCTGAACTTTCCCTTGGTTCCCTGCTGGGGCGTGACTATAAAATTGTGATCTGATAACCACAATAAAGAATAAAAGCGTTCTTGTTCATTTTAGGTATCGTTAAACCTTTGAAGTAAAATTAAAATTGCAAGAAATGTCGATAGTTTATCGATATGACTTTATCGACATGGCTACAGCAAGGTGGGCCTCATTGTTAATCGTACACTAAACAAAAGTGGCAACAGTGACAGCTCGCTGAGACGGGATCTCTATATATTAAATCTATGGTTACGGTACCTAAAGGGTAAAAACGAGACCCTATTACTAAGACTCAGTAGTTGTCCATCTGTCTGTCTGTCTGTCACCAGGCTGTCTGCCCGATTCGAACTTTGAGATACGTCAATTAATAGATCTAGAAACGATATGGATTAGATGTATCAGTGTCAAAAGTGACGTTTTCTTTGACGAAACGTCACATTTATGTTGCTTAAAGCCGTTGCTGTAAAGCCTCCTCCACACTCGTGCGCGAATCGCGGCGCGAAGCTGCGAACGCGAGTGTTGAGTCGATTATCGCAGACAGCGAAAACGACTCTACACTCGCGTTCGCGGCTTCGCCCGCGATTCACGCGCATAGTCTGGAGGGGGCTTAATATAATAAGCTACAAAAAACATTAGAAAACTAAGGGATTCAGATCGAAGGTCATTGGCGTGGGGTAGCCCCTTAATCGAAGATTGGCGAAAAATTGTCCCCGTCTGGACAGGCCGTAATGGTACGGAACCAAAAAAGCCTCCTCCACACTCGTGCGCGAATCGCGGCGCGAATTCGAGAACGCGAGTGTGGAGTCGATTTTCGCAGACAGCGAAATCGACTCCACACTCGCGTTCGCGGCTTCGCCCGCGATTCACGCGCATACTCTGGAGGGGGCGATAAAGAATATACGGAACCCTTCTTGCGCGAGTCCAACTCGCACTTGGCTGGGTTTTAGGTTAAAGGCCGTAACACACTATCGCACCGCACCAAGGTCATTGTGCGACGCACCGATAAGTAAGAGCGAGAAAGAGATATCGCTTTCACTCGCACTCGACGGGACAATTTTTATCATTAAAAATTGACAATTTTTATCTCTTTACATTCCCGATTCGATTGTATAAAATGTCCGAACGGGATAGTCTTATCTTATGTAGAATAGTATCTTTCAGTAGGAGTACCAGAGAAAGCGCTATTATTGTTTGTCCTTGTCTCAGTCTCGCTTTTTTTTTATTCTCCACCGTAAATTTAGTATGGTTTATGGTGGGCAACAAATAAATTCGACAAATCATAGTGTCGCATTGCGTATGTTTTGTCCCTCACGGACGCACGCATATAGCGCATCTATAGGATCATACCATCTATGAGTTAGGCCAAGCGCGCACCACGACTTTTTGTCGCGCGATAATTTAGTCGCAGAAATGTAACGTATGTGTTTATATGGCAGTGCGCGCATATGCGACAAAAAAATCGCAGCGATTTTAAAATTGTGATTTGTCACATTTTTCCGCGACTACTCGCGACGCGATTGTCGCAAAGTGAATTGCAGCATACGGAGTTGCATGGCCCCGCGCGCACTGCGATAATAAAATCGCACCCGGACCTCAGTCGGCATTTCGCTCTTCGAGCGTCAACATGTCGGAATGAGAAAATGAGACGCTAGATGTTGACCATTTAATTATGGAAATAGACGGGGATCACCTTTGTGTTATAAATGCTCAAAGTCATACAGCGATCGCATATTAAAGACACGTTTCATGACAAACGACTGGTACGAAATCCATGTAGAGAATGAACGACGCGTCGACTTTTTCATCGCAGTGCGCGCAGTGAAATTTCTGCGATATATTACAGCGCGATTTTAAAATCGTGTCGCAAAAATTAAAATCGTGGTGCGTGCTTGGCCTTAAATTCATGCCATGTTGTGGAATCGGCGCGGTAGTGTGTTTAGGCTATAAAATCGGTTGCCATTTGTTGCAACGTCTGTAGAAGCCTTTAATGTACGGTAGCGTCAGTAGCCTAGCTTATCTGTTTTCTGTTCTGTCTGCTCTGCTGTCTGTTCTGTCATTCTGTGGCGTGTGGCGTGTAACGAGACGACTCGGTTGGGTGTGGTGTGTTAGCGTGTGAATTGATCTAATTTTAGATTATGGTATATTCGCACTATTTAGAGTGATTGCAGATTTGCAACTGATTTGCATTGTGTTGCTTTTGTCTTCAACATTGTAATGTTATTCGCCAAGTTCTTATGAAATATGTACATCTGACACATCTGTTCTGTTCTAAAGAGTTCGCCTGTTGTCCTTGTGGGCAAGATCGTACAACTTTCAATTTTATTGTTATGTGACGAAATCTACTGCTCTTTCTTTTCGTTGTGTTGATATGTTCCACTGTTAATAAGGAATCTTAGAAATAATAAATGATTTTCGTGAGTGATACGATAGCTTTGTCCGTCACCAGCAAGTTGCGTCTTACAAAAGACGCCATTGAACATTCGTACTGAAGCTGATTGTCTGCCAGTGCCAGATAATTTCGAGGTCCTGCGTTGAGTCTAGTCAAAGATGTATTTACAAGTGCCCTTTGTGTTGACAACAATAACTTATTTTTACAAATATTAGTTACTGTGACAGTGATTTTAATAATATCCTCCATTGAAAATAAGCTCTTTCTAAAAAAATACTCTAAAGGGCAGAGGTCAGACAAGGTGGTAAGCTTACGTCACATTATAAGGCAAATTGCTCACCTTTTCCGATGAGACTCCTTTATTATCAGGAATTTTTATAAAACCTGTTGTTGTTAATTGATCTGAATGTCAAATAAATATATAAAAATGAGTACTTCCAAAATGTTTTATCAAACAAGCAACAAAATCGTACTAGACTTCTTGAAATGGTTAAGAATGTCCTACGTTGAAACTGAGCTTCAAAATTGCTCAAATTTTATTATGTCCTGCGTTGAAAATGAACAATGTTTTTTTTGGGGCAATACTTAATAAATGAATATGGAACAATTTGTGCAGCGGGTAATATTGGGTACATTATTTCAGATTGAGCTGAAACAAATAATTAAATGATCAAAATTTAATTTAGGTGTGAAATGTCATGTGTAGATGTCTAATGTATTATTATTATTTGTACTCCATTTTGGATTTCACGGGCCTATAAATCCTGGTCTTTTGATAGGCTTGCGTGGGGAATATAGATCCAACATGTAGAGGCCCTTTGGAGAGCTTTAATTATTATTAGAGCCTCTTTGGTTCACTTGTTGAGTTGAGTTGAGTTGAGTTTTATCTTTCTCTAATGATATAATAATTATATTTATTTTATTATCATTATCTGTTAGATCATAATATATAATGGTATATTTTAATATTCAAACATCGGATTCTAGGGGGCAAATTGTATGACGGGATCCCTATCTGTCATACAATTTGCCCCCTAGAATCTGATGTATTTTAATATTACATGAATATACACGAGTTTAATTTCAAATGTATTGCCATTTGATATTAGGTATTACAATCATATAGATCATCGCATATCGTTTTCTATGATCATGGTCTCAGTTCCTAGATAAAGTTATTACTTGATCATAGCAAATTATTTATTGTAATACTATTGCTAGTCATATATTGCTCTTTTACATGTCTGTCTCTACTAGCGCTTCTTTGCCACATTTACATAAGTTTTCTTTTGTCTTTTTCTATTCGATACATTAATTTACATAGTTCGGTTAACTTTTGGAAGACGGTGCTATCTAGTCTGTACTCCGTGTGAACATAGATGTTTCCCAGAGTCTCCTTTATTGTCAGGAATTTTATGTAACACATGTTTATGTTAATGAATCTGGATGTCGAATAAATATATTAATATTTTCATAGCGTTTTTGAAATGGTTAAATATGTTCTGCAATGAAGTTGAGCTCCTTCAAGATTGCTCAAGTTTCTTATGTCCTGCGTTGAATGAACAAGGTTTATTTTGGGGGATAATACCTTAATAAATTTATATGGAAAAATTTGTGCAGTGGGTAATCTTGGGTACATTATTTGAGTATGAGCAGAAACACTAATAATTACTTGATGCCAATGCAATCTTCCATGTCCATGTCATGTCATTTGATATTATTTCATTAATACAGATCAGAGCATATGGTTTCTTTGATCATGGTCTTTGTTTTATGATATAGTTATAACTTGATCATATCATACCAAATCATTTACAGTAATTCTAGTGCTAGTCACATAATTGCTCTTTTACATGTCTGTCCCTACTAGCGCTTCTCTTGTTGTAGCATAATTAATGATGTAACCAGGAGGTTGGAGTGGTAGGTTGAGATTGAAACGGCGGAAGAGAAATATTCTTTATAATGAAAATGAACTCAATTACGGTACAGAGTAGGTACATTTAATATTAAATGATTGAATATACCGCCAATTACTAAAGTAACGGTTCGGGAGCCGATCGCATCACATTAGCAGTAAGGCAGGATCGTATCTAGTGAGCCGGGAGTCCGTCAACACCAAGATAATCCGTTGGAGAAAGATGTCGTACAACGCTACTGGGTGGCGTTAGTAGTGGTCCCAATCTGTGGTTCTAGTTACGCCCCACAACATTTTTCTTTCAGTCCAATAATCGGCCAATGATGATCTACAGTAGGTGTACTGTAGGTGATTGGTGTTACAACGATAAGTATACATTTTGATTAGGATATCATCTTCAGTATGGATTTATTTATATAGTTCGGTTAAATTTTGGAAAACGTTGCCATCTATATCAGTCTACTCCGTGTGAAGTGTGATCGTAGACGTTTCACCGAGTCTCCATTATTATCAGGAATAATATATAACACATGTTTATGTTAATAAATCTGAATATCGAAAAAATATATAAGTACTTACTAAAATGTTTTATCAAACAAGCTTATCAAATCACTCTTTAGAGTTTTTGAAATGGTTAAGTTAAGAATGTCCTACGTTGAAACCGAGGTCCTTCAAAATTGCTCAAGTTTTATTATGTCCTGCGTTGAAAATATCCATCCATCAGTCCATTTGTTAATGTCCATGTCGGAGGCGAGCGCCTCGACGCTCGAAATGAAGAGAATGTTGTTTCCTGTCCCATCTCCAGCACGTTTGTAGTTGTAGGTAATGCCTTCATTATCGAACCATAATCTAACGCACAATGCAATCGCGTAATCCATTTTTTATGTATTTTAATTTAAACGTTCACAGTGTTTGCTGGTCAATAAAATAATGAAGTAAATCAATTGTTAAAACACATCCGATGCAAATAGAGTGAAAAAGATGGGAGAGGTGGACTGTATGAGTGGAATAAAAGTGAGATTTTACCTTGCGAATTATGTATTTAATTATGTTTATATTTACAACAATGGATGAGAAAAACACGTTTTTATATGACTGCCAAATCGAAACCCAAAAATAACACTAAGTGACAATTTCCTTTTCTTTTTAATAATTTCGAATTTAGATGACTTGAAATAAGAATGATACGATGATAATACTCCAAAGAGTATGCAACATCCTGCCCCTCGTGCAGCTATGCACCAACTAATCTAAGTGGATACATTCATTATGCCTTAAGTAGTAAGCCTAATAAGTTTTTTGAGGGGACGGCGTAGTGTACCCCCAGCCGTCGCAACGTCCACCACCCTGTTCACGCCATCTTTTCCAGGGAACATATTGGTTACCCTTCCTTTTGGCCATGTTCCGCGCGGCAGGGATTCATCCACTATAATAACCACATCTCCTATTTGAAGTTCCTGGCCACGATGTCCCTTTGCATTTAGTCGTGTTTGCATCGTTGGCAATACTTCACGCACCCAGCGTTTCCAGAAGTGGTCTGATAACCTTATCGCCTTCTTCCACTCTGAGCGGCCGAACAAGTCACGGTCTTCTAAGGTCGATGGCAGGGTTTGATTTGATGGAGACCCAATTAGAAAGTGGAAAGGTGTAAGGCTGGTTGGGTCCTCTGGGTCTGTGGAGACGTGCGTCAGTGGGCGAGAATTCGCGATCGCTTCAGCTTCCATCAGCAGCGTTACTAGTGTCTCCTTGGGAAACCTTTCATTAAGTGTCGCCCTCAGTGCCACTTTCACTGTCTTAACGAGGCGCTCCCAACATCCTTCAAACGAATCCAAATAAGAATGATACGATGATAATACTCCAAAGAGTATGCAACATAGAGGAACAGGTGACCCAATTACGCAATTAGATAATAGCGAATAAAATATGCTGTAGTAACTGATAACAAAATAGGTCAAATCACTCCCACGCTATATTTGATTAAAACAAAGGTACACTTGAACGCAACAAAAACGGAGCATCTGGTATGGAAATAAGTATTCGAAGTTAATTGTTTTATAGTTGCCCGCGAGTACAGGAAAACCACAAAGATATCATAACACGGAACATGTACTGATAACAAAACAAGTGCAGAAATACATACCTACCAAACGTATGAGTAAATACCTATAATTGGGGTAGTCGTCTTACATTTACCTTAATAAACGAACAATCTTGTGTGAAACATATATTCAAAGTGAGCTGTTTCAATTGCCCATGAGGTGGGGTACATCGCATGTGATTCAGAATATGTACCGATACAAAACAATCCCAGAAATGGCCCCAAAACATATTTACCTAAAGTGCGCCAGAAGCCTTATACACACCGCGTCACATGAATAAGACCAGCATATTTTCCTTTGCTATCGAAGATATAAGACAAAATATATATATAATAATGGTACGTATAAACATCTTTAGGCATGTGAAGTTTAACTATAAACAATCGAACTTCTTAATACTCAGCGAGTCTTTGTGACAATGCTGGTAGGTAATTATGACGCGTCACTTGAATACGACCATTAAATAAAACACAAAAAAAATTGTTATTAAATAATATTTATTTAAAAAAATGTGACTAATAATTAATACTGTGTCCGTTCTTTTGGATTAAATCAAAAATCCGAGATGGCATAGAATGATATAAACTTCTTATATATTTAATCGGTAGTTTGCTCCAACACTTTTTTATACCCTTCTCGAGTTCTTGCTTGTTGCTATATTGTTTACCATTCTTATAAACTTCACGTGACAACCACCCCCATACATTTTCTAGTATATTTATGTCAGGGGAGAGTGATGGCCAGTCGAGAACGTCGACATTTTTTTGTTGAAACCATTGACGGACATCATGCGCTCTATGAATGCTGGCATTATCATGTTGGAAAATGAAACTTTCATCGTCTGTCATACTGCTAAACTTACATATTTCATTTTTTAGAAGATTAATGTAGCTTTTAGAATTTTGTCTACCTTGTAACACTACTAAATCGATCGGTCCGTTGTATGATATCGCACCCCAGACCATAACTGAGCCTGCGTCATTTCGCCGACGCGATAAAATTATTTAATTTTTTCGTAAATCATGAAAATAGTAAGAATACCCGTCGGGGCCATCCAAATTAAATTTTTTTTCATCACTAAATATAACTTTATGCCACTCTTTGGTCCAGTGCATTTTGTTTCGTGCAAACCGAAGACGTTCCGTACAGTGATGCTCTTTTAAACATGGCTGTCTCTTAATTTTCAAACGTTTTAAATGGGAAAAATTGCGTATAACCCTTTGAACAGTCCTCACAGATGCTTCAGTTCCAACATTATGGGCTATTTGTCCGGCTGTTAGCGTAGAATTCGACGCTTCGCGTAATATTGCTCGGCGCTCTCTTTCAGTTGTAGCGAATTTGGTACGGCCTTTGAATTTCTTACCATAATTTTCAGGATCGTCAAGAAAACGACTTACCACCTGGTGTGAACTCCCTATTTTTTTCGCGATTTTTCTTAAGGAATAGCCCTCTTCGCAAAGAATTTTTATTTTTCCTATTTCCTCTAGATTCAAACACTTTTTCCGACCCATATTAAATAAATAAAATATTATATCGTGACTACTCGATGTTGTTCACTTCAAATACGCGTAATACGTGCACTCTGTGTCGTTTTTGTTTTGCAACTGAGGCCGCGCGGGGGTAGGAAAGTCATTGGTCGTATTCAAGTGACGCGTCACAATATTACCAACGTAAGCGTTGCTCGCGGTCACGCTGGGCGGTTAAGTTCAAATGTTTATAGTTACACTTCACGTGCCTAAAGATGTTTATACGTACTATTCTAACATATTTATTTTAATTCATATCTTAAATAACATAGAAAAATATGCTGGTCCAATTCATGTGACGCGGTGTGTATTTACACTACTAACAATTTTTTTATGGGGGAATTTCTTAATAAAAGAACTTGCCTTGACAAGGTAATCTTCCAGACTTCCACTAATTTTATAACTACACTCGCGAGCAAAGAAACGGAATCTTCTTGAAACAAAACCTTGCACGTATGGCTTCTCAGCTCTACAACTTTTCAAATTATCATGCGATCATGAAGAAAATGGTGTCAAATGAAAGCTCATAATATACCTTGCCGGAAAACAAAAACCTTGCTCATTTCAGAAAACAAAACTGAAAAAATCGTGTTTTCAAAGAAACGGCAGAAAATGCCTCGAAAAATTACAGGGGAAACAGAAATGCGTTTTCCAAGAAAATTAAATTTATTGAGCGAAAATTAGTACCTGGTATTGGCACTCCTAGCGTTTTTGACACAATAAACGAGTTTTCATTGACCTAATCAGCTATCTGAAGTAATCCTGGGGTATGGCTAACCATTGAATGACGTTGAATGGAGAATATAATGAGACTGAAAATAGGAAGCGGAAATCATCTTCAGTTGATTTGAGTGAAACAGTCAAGGCAAGATCAAAAAAATGGATCACAACTGAAGTGTTATGGTCATACAAGACAATGATCATTTGTCTAATGCGACTCCACAGAAAAAGCGAAGTCCACTTCATTGCTCTACACCTCTTGGCGGGAGACAGAGCACAAATTTGATAGATTTAAATGTCTGCAATAAAAAATGCTAATGCTAATAAATAACTTTAACCGTGAAGTATCAAATTTGACATCAGATATAAAGAGTGGGATCCCTGTGATCAAACAATAGGGTTTCCACGGAGCATGACGTGTTTCGGGAGCTCTTTTTGGGATTTTTTATCCACCCTGATTGAAAATTCGACACATATATCGTCTCACACCACTTGCGTGTAGCTGTCTTTCGACCATGTCTGTTTAACGGTCACCTCTCTACGCTTGCGAACTAGTGTTCTCTCTCGTGAATATGAAGGTGGTCGGTTCTGTCCGAGGGGCCCCCCCGCGAGGTCGCCGGCCTCGCGTAGTAGTAGTGGGGGAGACCAGCCCAGCCCAGCCCAACCTAACCTAACTTAACCTAACCTTTTTCCTTTTTTTTTTCGAAGACCAACCTAACCTAATTAAATGGGATTCTTCCAGCTTGTAACATTTCCTTATGCCTTTCCAGTACGTACCAGTACACTATTTCTATTTCGACATTACTCAAGTATTTATTAAATTTTCTTTGCAATATTTCCCACAAGACGCTTTCTTTATTACCACATGTTAATGTGTACAAGTTATTTACTTCCATTTTCCTTACTTTACCTTTATTTACTATTTCTATCATTTTATTTTACGTCAATTCCTATATTGTTTCATACAGGAATACATAATTGTGTACTTTTACAGTTCACGTGTACTTTAGTTATCTACTTACCCTTTGTTTGTTTTTCTCTTTCTACTTTCGTTAATATTTCCGCTGCTTTTATGTCTCTTCTTTTCTTTGTTTTATTACCTGTTTCGCTTGTTACATATGTTATGTGTAATTTATATAGTTTTCAACTTACCCTTTGTTTGTTTTTTTCCCTTTTACTTTCGTTAATGCTTTCGCTGCTTTTATTTCTCTTTGTTTTATTACCTGTTTCGTTTTTCGGCCGCCTTGAAATGTGCAAGTTTTTGTTACAATTGTGTTTGTATTCGTGTTTTATTTACTTTGGGGTTATTCCTAAATTACGGCATTTCAAATTAGAGGGGGGAGGGGGGGGGGGGGGTCTGGACATCGGATGATGTCGACGATGATTAAGCATGATTTTTGGATGATTTTAGGGGGGGGGGGGGGGTCAAAAATCGATGACGTAATTTATGGACAGCCCCTTTTATTACAGATAAAATCAAAGTATACATATTGCCAGTCCATGTTATGAATTTAATGGACTTATATTTATTTTATGGACTATTTTGTTATTAATGAGTGTACACTCTCTCTAAAAGAGTCATTATTTATACTTTCGCCGAAATATTGCAGCCTGTTACGTTTGTGACAGGCTGCAATATTTCGGTCTGTTAGGTGGGGAAGCGGTGAAACAAAACGACTATATTCACTTAACCTACGTTTATTTTTTTGTATTTTATTATATTTTTTTCACTTAACCTACGCTTAATCTACTCTTAATTACGCTTAATTAACATTTTTTATTTGCTTTTTAAACTTTTTTTTACTTTTCATCCCTCTTAGGCAACTACTACTACTTAGCTGTACAGGAGTCGTTTAAACTTATACATTCTACACTATTCCCTTATGATAACTGAAACATATCTAGTCAACCTTAATGTACATAGACGAACCTTAATGTATAAGTATAGACAAATGGAGTGTTAACGCCTTATATATATTCGAGTAATAATATACATTGAGTGTGTGTGTTACTTAATTAAATGTTATAATAAAGTCCGAGAAAAAAATGATCAGTTATGTATCTACGACGACCGTTATACTATCATATTATACGTTTTCCACAGAGACTCCCAGACGAATATAGATCAATTAATATAGTCGCGTATCGGTTTATTGAAGTCATATTGAATTGTTCTTTCGTCAATCGCGTCCTGGGCTCCGCTTGTTTGTACATATGTCCCCAGATTGTGGTTAGCGGCACTGTAAAGACAGCATTTTTCAACAACCGTTCGTTCTTTATACTTGATGTCAGTGTCCATCTTGGTGCCGGCCGCCAATAATTTCCACTGCTCAAATTGATTGTCCGTCAAGCGACATTCGTCCATAAAACAAGCATTAGTGTTGCAGACTACGGAAAAATTGAATGGACTATTCGGAGTGAGCGCCGTCAGACAGCACGTGTTGTAATGCAAGTCTACCAAAGATTCCAATCTCATGATTTTCATTGTCTTTCCAGTCGTTGGGGGTCCGTGGAAAAACAAGTTGTTTTTTTTTTGCCCGTATTTTTAGTTAAATGATTAAATGTAACCAGCGCAAAGCGCGACACGCTAATTTCGTTTGATTGTAAAATTTGTATTAATTTTTCACGAATCGTTTCAACAATACTGGCATTTTCACACTCTGGATCGTTAGACAGTTGCCATTTTCTGCACCGTTCCATTCTATTTTTCAAGCTCTCTTGAAATACCAGTACTCTTGCAATGTTGGTGGCTGTTTGGATTCGTTCCCGGGCATATTTTCGAAACATATATTCGATTCCTGTAGGTGTTTTTGTCAGAATTTTTTCAGCCTCTCCCGGTGTAAAAGCCCGTGAATCAACAAAGAGTAGAACAAGATGAAGTGTATGCCTTCGGCTGGGAGAAGGTGGTTTATGAGTGATACACGCAACGGTTGGAAATCATTTGTCTTTTATAATAAAATGTGCGGTTTATATAGGAAAGCATTTCCTTTGTTCTTTACACTAGGTCTAAAGTATAAGGTTGAAGAAAATGTAACATTATTTTTATGCTTGCAATATCGGATTACATGGTATCATATTACATTCGGAAATGAACAATTAATTTATTAAATCGATTCGCGGTGGGTGGTCTCAGCTGTGAGTCACTCCATGCTACACGTCCTTCCCTTTTTTGAGACAAAAATACATTATTATGTCTGTTTTGTCTTTACATTATCATGTGTTTTTTTTTTTTTACTTATGCCTATGGGCTATATTAATGCATCATATATGTAAATGATATGGGATTATACATGTTGAAATCATAGTTTGCTATAGGTACTTAATACCTAAGTTTACACAAAATTAAATTTTCTCTGGTTAACTTATGTCTATAGATGGCTTATACAATGTAGTATGGCGCTAAAATTATGTTTTTTATATAATCCTTATTATTGAGTTATGGTTATCTAGAGGTGTCGGTATGATACATGCCGGGTTTGTTTATTTGCTCTGGTCCTTATACGGTTGGGAGTGCTATTGTCTGTGTTGTTATGATATTTGTTCGTTACTTGACTCTATTTCAATACTTAAGATAGCACTTTCGTATTTGGGTTGATATCTGATTCTATAAGCATAGTTTTAAGGTTCGCTCTTTTTTTTATAACTATTGCCTGCTACCTTGTGGTGATGATCAGTTGTCTGTTGAAGAAAACTAAAATTTAATTTAAAAAAAACAGAAAAAAAAACCATCACATCACTCACACAAGGCACAACACTATAGAAAGTTAAACAACTCCACATCAATTTCCTCAAGGGCGCGATCCACGGCCATCGATAACCACTGCAGGCGCCGCCAGCGGACGAACCAGTACCGCCCATCTCCAGTTAGCCGGAAGTCCACGTACATTAATTCGTTATCAGTGTCGTAGAACCCCAGCTCCGAGGCCAACACATCTCCTAGCCCGGGCGCAGGGTTAACGGGACACATTAGAGGATGGCCGACCTCGGCCCCGAAGACGGCGATATACTGGACGGCAGGGTCGCCATGAAGTGTATGCCTTCGGCTGGGAGAAGGTGGTTTATGAGTGATACACGCAACGGTTGGAAATCAATTATCTTTTATAATAAAATGTGCGGTCTATATAGGAAAGCATTTCCTTTGTTCTTTACACTAGGTCTAAAGTACAAGGTTGAAGAAAATGTAACATTATTTTTATGCTTGCAATATCGGATTACATGGTATCATATTTCATTCGGAAATGAACAATTAATTTATTAAATCGATTCGCGGTGGGTTGTCTCAGCTGTGTGTGAGTCACTCCATGCTACAAAGATTTGTATTGGATAAGTATTCATTATCTGGATCTCGTGCGGAGCCAGGCCCGTATCTTCGAGTATCCGGCGCCGGTTGCTCTCCAAAATTTGCGTTTTCCTGTTCATGCTCCATCGTATTTTAGCAGTCGAGCTCGTAAAGCCGTGCATTGGCGCCGAAGCTGCGCATTGGCAGGGTGGCCATGAAGAGTAAAGAATGAATGCTTAAAAATGCATGCCTTATATACTACACTCGGCGTCACGGAAATCGCACACCCACGGATTTTTGTTTCAAGCCGTTATAAACCTTATGTTGTTGAAGGTAAAGTATGAGTGTGTGGGATCATTTTAAAGAGAATTTAACCCTTCATTTAAAAACAATGCAATAGTTACTAAAGAGTAAAAAAAAGGCACCTTTTTTAATAAGAAATAAAAATCGTATATTCATGCAAAAAAATCAACAAATTAAAACACAATAAAATCAACAAATATCGGAATACAAATGCCTAAAACTAAACTTAAAACCTAGTGTTGCCTCCTCTGGCCTTAATGACTGCCTCCATGCGAGCCTTCATGGACCTCACGAGAGACACGACGTATTCTTGAGGAATAGCATCCCACTCTTCAATGACGGCATCTCGAAGCTGTTCCAGGGTCGCAGGTGCAGGATTACGTGACCGCACCTTCCGTTTTAGCTGATCCCAAAGGTGCTCTATGGGATTCAGGTCCGGACTCCTTGCTGGCCACTGCATGACGGTGATCCCAACCTGATCAAGGTAGTCCCGAACAATCAACGCTTTGTGGGAGCGGGCGTTATCCTGCATGAATGTGAATCCAGGACCGACAAATTCGGCGTATGGAACCACATGGTCCTCCAGGATCTCTGTGATGTACCGATGAGCAGTCATGGATCCCTGGCCTCGACCACCACCAGTGCGGGAAACACAAACGAGCTCGGTTTTGCCGGCGAGGGAAATGCCACCCCAGAACATGCAGGATCCTCCTCCGTATCCGACGGTTTCTTCAAGACAGGCCTGTGAATAACGTTCCCCTTGCCTCCTGTACACTTTTCTGCGCCTATCGTTGCAGAAGAGGCACACCCTGGTCTCATCGGAGAAGAGGACAGCCTTCCATTGGTCGACCGTCCAATCCTTGTGTTCGCGAGCAAACTCACGTCTGACTCGCCGATGCTCTGCCGTCAATTTGGGACCCGTAGCCGCTCTATGGGGCATGATCTTCTTCTCCCGCAACCTTCTTCTTACTGTAGAGACACTCACCACCGTTCTCCGAACTGCTTGCAGCTGTTGCTGCAGCTGGACAGCGTTGGAGAAACGGTTCCGCAAAGACGTCGACACAATAAAGCGGTCGTCTCTTTCGGAAGTGCAGCGTTGTCCTCCGGATCCAGGCTTCCTGGTGAAGCTTCTAGTCCTCTGGAATCGATGAACTGCTCGGAGAACTCGGAAACGGCTTATGTTGAGTTGCCGAGCAACCGCAGACTGCGTCATTCCTGATTCCACCAGGGCTACTGCTTGAGCTGCTTCTGCTTCCGTGGTATCCATTTTCTTGGGGTGTTTTCTTTCTCCAGCTGTTCCGGTGTGACCTCTGTGAACTCTGGATACCGAATGACCCATATTCCACTTTTACCCCCCCTTTTAAACCTATCCAAGGTAACGCAACTAGCGACCCTTACAACGCGTATTGTAGGTGTTCTTTCAGAACGCCGTAATTTCGTGATTATTATTATTTTTCCCAAAAATGCTTTACTCATGTTTTAATGCTTATTAATTGTGCTTTTAAATGATGTATATATTGTGAGGGTATAATACATATGATAAGAGCTATATTCGCTTAAAACAAAAATCGGTGGGTGTGCGATTTCCGTGACGCCGAGTGTGGTTTATCATATGTTAATTATTGTTCACCAGTGCGTGAATGCATCTTAGGAATGCCGCAATGGGTTATTATAAATTAAATGTCTATTTTATGGGTAACAGCTGATCAGCTGTGTGGCCCCACTACACTGCTTTACTGGTACTCAGTTAAAGGGGTTTCGAGTCTTAAGCGCACTTATGGTTTTTTAGGAGTCAAGATTTTTTAAAATTGATATCAACGCTTCTGGTCCCCTAAATTTTATTAGCTCTGCTATAGGGACGTTGATTATTACGAAAATCATAGTGAGTGCTTGGAACCTGTTATAAAAGTTTTCTATTGGGTCCGTGTGGAAATAGGCGATTGCATATATATATATATAAACAAACTTTTCAGACCGTAATATTAACTTCTCATAAGTGTCTTATGACTATTCAAGGTTACAATCTAATTTTTTACTGAAGACGCGTAATAATTACTTAATTAGGACACGTTTACACGTCAAATTTTAAAACTACAGGCGCCATTTTCTATTACCGGTATTAAAATCCTCGTTGAGAAGAACTGGCAAGAAACTCAATGAAATTATTGATGTGAATAAAATTATGAACATCGCTTTTTCTATTTCGTCACGACGATAGCGAACGATAGACAGCTTTACGTAGCGCATCATTTTGGTTGCAAAATTTTTTTTGCAATTAATGCTCACGCATTCGTGCATGCTTACAAGTTCGCTGATATGTCCCCATTGTTTAGACGTATTAAATTTAGACTAAGGTGCTTGCGTCTTGTTCCGGAATCTCGATCGTGTGGACACAACAGCTTCCAAGGGCTTTTGCGAACTTGGTTATAAAATTTTCGTGATGTCCTAAAATCTCGTGTCGGAGCTACTTAAAATTGTAATCTGATTCGATTTCGATTATACATAATGTCTTGCCTGTTAGTCTCAGAATATTTTCTGAGTTTACTTGGTAGGAGCCTGCCGTACAACTCGCAGTCGTCCTCTTTAGTTTTTTGGTGTTTATTATTGAGCACATTTCTTTTTCGGGTTAAATGTTTTACTATAGGTACATTAAGTACATACAACAGTCGTTGCCCCGATGGCTATTTTGAAGCGAAGCGATGATTGCGTAACCCGATGTATGTATCCTACGATGTACCGCTGCGATACTCGCGCTGATGACGATGACTTCTAAATATCGTGCTGATTCTTCCCCCTAATGGGAACACCAAAATGTCGACGTCAAAGGCGGGCAATCCTGGATTCCGGGATGGCGCTCTAAAATACTTCTCTATATTTGGTGCTCGTAGTGGACGTGGTATGCCACACCACCAGTTGGTTAGATCTAACCACAGCCCCAGGCTTGTCGGTGTGATGGTGACGGTGGTAGATGAGGACGTGAGAGACGAAGTCGAAGTCGGTGGTAGTGGCGATGACGGTGGTGGTGACGGAGAGGATAGAGGTGACGATGGAGGTTGTGTTAGTGGGGTGTACATCACCCCCGGTTGTTGTGAGTGATCTCTGGGTAACACCACCCTCCCCCTCCCAAGACTATTTATAGGTATGGGCCGAGATAATCGTATCCCCGTCCCATGACCAAGTCCTACCGGTGATGGAGGTGGCGTTGGTGGAGTCCGTATTGTGTCACAATGTAACGACGACTGAAGATAGAGCTTTAAATAGTCTATATTTGGTGCTCGTAGTGGACGTGGTGTGCCACACCACCAGTTGGTTAGATCTAACCACAGCCCCAGGCTTGTCGGTGTGATGGTGACGGTGGTAGATGAGGACGTGAGAGGCGAAGTCGAAGTCGGTGGCGCGGTGGTAGTGGCGATGACGGTGGTGGTGACGGAGAGGATGGAGGTGACGATGGAGGTAGTGTTAGTGGGGTGTACATCACCCCCGGTTGTTGTGAGTGATCTCTGGGTAACACCACCCTCCCCCTCCCAAGACTATTTATAGGTATGGGACGAGGTAATCGTATCCCCGTCCCATGACCAAGTCCTGCCGATGATGGAGGTGGCGTTGGTGGAGTCCGTATTGTGTCACAATGAAACGACGACTGAAGATAGAGCTTTAAATACAAAGGACTATTTATAAAGGACGCATATCAACATATGCGAGTGGCGCGGTAGTAAGTAGGGGTTAATTAGTTAACTTTAACCCTCTTGGCGCTCGGGTATATACTCGCGGAGTTTTAAATTCGGGATTATTAAATTGATCGGTTGCTATTAAGTATCTTTCTCTTCACGGCGTCGCTGGCGATCTATCAAACATCCACATTTATTCATCAAATAGGCCACAAGGGCACTTTTACACGTCAACATTGAATTTACATACAAGCAAAAATAATAACATCAACAATTTTATAAAATAAAACTAACAATTCAATCTAACGTATTACAATTACTAAGAGATGTATATGGTCTCTTAATGTCGAATTACATACAAAATACAGATACAAAACACACCAAAAAAAATCTATAATATTTAGAGGTGTAAATGTCTCTAGGTGTCCAATTCATCAAATTAACAATAATAGGATCCCAGGTTGTGGTGTCTAAGCCGATGTTAGTCCGCTTAGACATTCGGTTATGACGTCATGCATTTTCTTCAGGTTATAGGCATCTGGTCGTTGAATTATATGAAAATTCAGCATAGTGTTCATAAAGGAAGTAAATTGGAGACGTCGATTGTCATAACGGTGACTTAAAATCTCCCAGCATGAGTTGTAGTTATTGCGTTAATTGTGAGATGCTGGACCAATCCTTCAGCTTCTCATCGAAGGTTAGTTTTGAGATGCTGCATCTTTGTGCCTTGTTGATTGTTGGATTGTTATGGACGGTTTCTATGAAAAGATCTTTGAAGGAAAACCATTGGTTATAGTTTCCTGAGAATTCGGGTATCGAGATGCGCGGTGCCGATTTTTGATAATGTGACGTTGTCAAACTCAAACTCTGCGCTTTAAAGTGAGGTATCAGGGGCCATGAAACGTCACACGCGCATGCCGCTCTGCGCTCCGTGCGCACGAATACGGACGCAGGGTCCGACCACAGCCAGTCTTCTGTCGCGTCCTCATGTCTAGTGCTCACCCGCACCTCGTACTTGGTGTTCGGGTATGGACCCCTCCCGTACACGAACGCGAACTTGCACTATCCCTCATCATAGTCATCATAATAGTCATCATCACAGCGCACAGACGTCGTGTCTGCCTGTCGCCATTCATCTCTGAATGCTGGCAGCCGGAACTCCACTCTATACACACAAGTATCGTGCGGCTACGGCATTTCTTGTACGCCGCACGAAAACAGTATCGAAGAAATAAACAGCTCCAGATGATCTTGGCTGATATTGTTCATTACCCATGTACACGTATTATAATATTGGTCGTTCTTCAACCACGTCTTTCTAAAGGTTCAATGTTCAACGCCTATGAAATCGGTTTTCTTTCAGAACTGTATAAATTTTTATATTTTTTAAGAGCTCACCCAAAGGAAGCTTAAATCTGCGCAAGTATTGTATTCTATGGCGCCTTCAAAAAACGCTCATAGCCTATATTGGCCGGACCCAATGTGACCAATGTCCTTAAGACAGACCACAATAATATGGTATTTAGAGTCAAATTTAGAATCCCATCTACTACAAGATTCGATGAGTAAAGGAGTGTTGTATTGCATAGGTACTATAGTTTTAATCTTGTTTACAAAGGGCGCTAACACTGTCTCTGATGATTTAATGAACTTTTTCACACAGTCCTCACCGCGAAATGTAACATATTCCGATTTTGATTAATCGTATGAGCATTTAATAATATAACCAAAGCTATAATACGGTTCATGTGGCTGATAGTCTAGAGTACATTAGGAAGATTGAGATGGCGCGCAAGTAGGCAGATAGGTTTTAATAAAGCCTCGAAATCCACATACACTACAACTGGTGCTCGTAATTGATTTCGAAAGTTTTTATACTTAAATCTATTATCCCCATAATTTGGTATAATTGTTTTAACATGGAAACAGTCACGTTTTATATGCTGCTTGAATTTTATTTTATTAGAAAAAGACAATAGACATCCATCACAAAACCACATCTTATGATGATGTTCTAAAAGCTGCGCGCTTATCAACCTACTTGAACTTTTAATCCAACAGAAGTGTTTCTTCTCACCATCTTCGATTATAGGGGAGAGTGGGGGAATTGCGAACACTTAACTTATAACGGTAAAAAATAATAGAAATAGGTCAAAAGATAAATCAACTTTTATTTAAACTTAAACTTTATTTATCTATCTATTCAGGTATCATTAAAAAAAACTCAATAATCAACGTTCTGTTAAAAATATAAGCAAGAAACAAAAAACTTGCCGTTCCATTTTACCCGAGCCCCTATGGGGTAATTGAGATCAGGCCACGGGGAAAATAGGAACAGGGGGGGTAAATAGGAATGGCACGTTTATCAGACTTAATAATAACTAACATTTCTTGTTATGGCACATATCACACACATAACCTTTACTAGTCTCACCAGAAGTACATTGTTCATGTGCCCAGAGCTTACAAATGGCGCACATGATCCAATCTTCCGTTGGTGGGGTTACATATTTTTCGTTACACATAATGCAATAAAACTCTTCTTCGTTTTCAGTTCTCTTGCTCTTTCCTTTCTTAGTTTTTGTCTTATTTTGTGCTGTTTTTGAAGTGTTTGATTTTTTTATTGGAGATTTTCCACTTTTAGATGGAGCTTTTGCAGTTTTAGTGGAACTTTTTTCTTTTTTCATCTGTAATAAAACCCGTCTTTTCTGTTTTTCTTCTAACTGAGTTTTTATTGGAGTGCTGGATAAAATCTCAGAATGTTTCTTGTTGGACCTGGTGGTTCTTGTTGTAGGAATTACTGGCACAGTAACAATCGCATCAAGAGGCACAGGGGTGCTTTTTATTTGTGTAGCTGGAGTGGATGGTGGTAATATGGTCACGTTTTGGTTATTTTCAGGAGTAATCTGCCCGGATTCAAGATCATGTCGTGGCGGTGTTTGATTTTGCTCGAAAGTTCCAGGAACATTTCGTGGTGGTGTTTGATCTGGACAAACAGTATTTACAGTTTCAGGAATATTCCTTATCGGCGCTTGACTCTGGCTGACAGTATTAGAACTTACAGAAATATTTCGTATGGGTGTTGAAGTCTGAGCAACAGTGTTTTGAGACTCGTCCAAACTTTCCTCAACTGCAGTTTCATGAACAATTGATTCTGGATTCAGGTTATTCTGAGCTTGCTGGAACACCAAATTTTCAAAGTTATCTTTAAATTTGTCGGGATCAAGAGGATAAATTCCAGCGGCTCTAAATCCATTAATAGCCTTGCTTATGTTTGCCGTTTTATTGAACGCTTTTGTAAAAAGTTCACCAACCTCGTACTGACTTATGCGTTTACCAGGATTGTTAACCATGTAAAGCTCACATTCTTTGTTATACGCCATCTTCAGTGAACTGAAAATCGTCAGGTCCAATGGCTGCATTTTGTGAGATACATGGGGTGGCAAGGAGAGCACTTGCATGTTATGTTTACGGAAAAGCTCGTAGGCTCCCAGGCTGATGTGGCTTTCGTGATTGTCGAGTATTAATAATACTGGTTCTTCTTTGGTGGGTTTGACAAAGGATATGAAGTGTCGCATGTAATCAATAAAAATAGACTCATTAATCCAACCGGAATCAGATACTGTGGCAACCATGTCATTATTACAGCCCCTTATTAATTGTTCATTCAGCCTTTTTCTTTTGAATATGAACATTGGAGGCACATATATGCCACTGGCGCTGACAGCACAAACTACTGTTGTTGTGACACCACGTTCTCCACTTGTCGCTTTTGCTATTTGTTTTAGTCCTTTTGGAGCCAAGATCTTGTAATTTTTTTGAACGGTGCTAATACCGGTCTCATCAATGTTAAAAATACGATGGCCAGGTATGTTGTGTTTTGTTTGGATCGATGTTAACTGATCAAAAAATCGATTTACTTCCGTAGCGTTAAAAGCTGTAATTCTGTTGAGTGAAGTAGCCTCTGGAACGCGCAAGCTGATATTCGGATGTCGATCCAAAAAGCCATAGTACCAATCTTTGCCTGCCAGCTGAGTTTTTTTGTTAAAATTGTGTTTGATTCCGTTTGCTTCGGCAAACCTAAAAGCAATTTGGCGTAACGAAATCGGTGTTACACCATAAAAGGATTTGCAGCAGTCGAGCACATATTTTTCCAGCTGACTTTCCTGTTCTGTATTAAAAACCGCGCGCCGACCTTTTTTGGGTGGCTTGGGCTCTTTTTGTTTTATTCGATTATATATCGTTGTTTTTGGTACAGAATATTGCAAGGCAGCCTTGCCTAATGAAAGTTTTTTATTTTTTACATCTTCAACTGCACGCTTAAGATCTTCAAAGTCGTACTTTGTTTCAGTCTTTCTTTTGTAATTACGAGGCATCTAAAACAATTTTATAAAGTTAAACAATGCTATATGATTAACCAGCAGCAAGAAGGGGTAAATAAGAACGCAAGGGGTAATTGAGAACGGTCGCAAATACCCGCCACAAGCCGTTCCCAATTACCCGCCATGGTCATTTCAAAACAAACCGGCCGCCATCTTTAACAGTATTTTTTGTGAACTACGAACGATGCGAAATTTAAAATCAGATACCACGTGCAAGATATTATTAAAACAAGATGTCATTGAATGCAAAAATGTGATCATAACATACATTTTAACACACTACCAAAATTACATCAAAAATGCAAAAAATAATGTTCGACTTACGGTGACGTCGCGCGCGCAGCCTTCCGCTCCCACTTTCACTCACGCACTGAGGGCGCTAGAAGCGTCCTTAGGATAGGTGTGGGACAGGGTCGTGCGGGGGGAAGTACTACTTATTTAGTTGTTCCCAATTACCCGCCGTTCTCAATTCCCCCACTCTCCCCTAAGCATATTTATATAACGGTCGCGTCACTTTTTCGTATGATACACAAGTAGTAGGTAGTAGATTATTGTCGTTTTATCCTCCAGTTCTCCTTTTTTAATCTTCTTTTTAATTTGTTTTACTACGCATCCCACTCCTCGTCTATCTGATCGACGAGGTTGATGGGTAGTAGTCCTTGATCCCGCCGCTCCAACCGCTCTTAAGTTCAGCTGCTGGCGGTGAAATAGGTTCAACAACCTTTGGATCCTAGGACATGGATCAAGTTCCAGTTGGTTAGGTCTAACCACAGCCCCAGGCTTGTTGGTGTTGATGGTGACGGTGGTAGTCGAAGTCGGTGGTAGTGGAGAAGACGGTGGTGGTGACGGAGAGGATGGAGGTGAGGATATGTCGCTCTCGGAGGCCGTATTTTTCCCAGCCCCCGCAGTTAGTGCTGTTATCACCTCCTTATCTTCGGTTTTCGAATAACTCTTCCCCATTTTGATTGTCGTTGTTCCAAATATTCATTTTTTTTTGAGATTTAATAAAACATTTTAAAATTTTATTCTGTTTTTGTAATTCATACAAATAGTATCTCTGATTAGTAATAATGCCAATATAATCTTCTTCAAGTTTTTCTCTTAAATGTATCATTTTATCTATTATATATTTTTTAAATTTAATAGTATTGCTTGTGTTAATGTGCGATAATTCCTGATATGTACATATAATTAATTACATATATTCCTTTCATTTCGTGGAATGGATGATAAATGTAATGATTTATGTTCTCGTTATTTTTCTTCAAAATTTGGTTTTACGTTTACCAGTCTAAAATAATACCTAAATACATCTCCTGTTATTTTTATATTAGATTTATTCTATTTCTTCATCCAAAAAGTATATTGGATTATACTTTTCGATTGTTGGTGTTGATGGTGACGATGTTAGACGAGGACGTGAGAGACGAAGTCGAAGTCGGTGGTAGTGGCTCCCAGCTCTTGTGGAGGGGGAAATATATCAAAGTTGGTATTGTTATCAAACACATACCGTTGTATACAATATTAACTCACAATTAAATCTTCCTTTTAATTTGTTTTACTACGCATCCCACTCCTCGTCTATCTGATCGACGAGGTTGATGGGTGGTAGTCCTTGATCCCGCCGCTCCAACCGCTCTAAGTTCAGCTGCTGGCGGTGAAATAGGTCCAACAATCTTTGGATCCTAGGACATCGATCAGGTTCCAGTTGGTTAGGTCTAACTACAGCCCCAGGCTTGTTGGTGTTGATGGTGACAGTGGTAGACGAAGTCGAAGGCGGTGGTAGTGACGAAGACGGTGGTGGTGACGATGGAGGTGGTGTTAGTGGGGTGAACATCACCCCCGGTTGTTGTAGGTGATCTCTGGGTAACACCACCCTCCCCCTTCCCCTCCCCCTCCCAAGACTATTTATAGGTATGGGACGAGGTAATCGTATCCCTGTCCCATGACCAAGTCCCGTTTTTCCAATTTCGTAATAGGAATTTGTATTATTTCAAAATTATCGTATTTATATTGCAAGTCATCTTTTAAATTCCGGTTTTTCCCGCTCCGCGCCTGCCCTCATGCCTGGCACCATCTCGTCTCCATGGCATGTCGAGATCATTGTCACCAGTTTCACGTCTTTCAAAGTGGTAATTGCAATGTCCTCAAAATGACACGCAACTCGCTGCCAGAATCACATCAGCTTTGTGCTCTTTTAAAAATCTAGATAAGAGCAATTGGTTCTGCCAATTGTCCATGACACATGTAGAGCATATGCCCTTGCTCAAGGAACCCATCCATTAGTTTTAGCACTATTTTTGCAAAAGATGCTGAAAAGCCATGTATAGGTCCCTCGTTGGGGCAAGTTCCCCGCCTTGTTATTACCGGAGGCATGGGTAAATTAGGAAACATCTTTTCAAAATGTTGACCCTATTGCGAGCTGTCAAAAATATTTTTTTTACATTACATTATTACATATAATTACATTATTTATTAATATATCAACATCAGTATAGTTCGATTGTATTGTTTCAGTCGGTCTGTGCAAGGCATGTGCCATACAACATACAATGTTCATGTTTGGTAACATTGTTTACAACATTTATCCAGGAAATAACACAAATAATATTTAAAAAAAACTCTATCGGAGCTAAACTATAAATATTATATCTATGACATATGACTGCTGTTGCTGTTACTTTTTTTTTGTGGCACGACTCTGCAAGAGTTGTGTTTTCTCGGTCGATCGAGTAGGTAGCTTCTCTTCGAAGATTAGTTTTGAGATGCTGCATCTTTGTGCCTTGTTGATTGTTGGATTGTTATGGACGGTTTCTATCAAAAGATCTTTGAAGGAAATCCATTGGTTATAGTTTCCTGAGAATTCGGGTACCGAGATGCGCGGTGCCGATTTTTGATAATGTGACGTTGTCAAACTCAAACTCTGCGCCATAAAGTGAGTTATCGGGGCCATAAAACATCACACGCGCATGCCGCTCTGCGCTTCGTGCGCACGAATACAGACGCAGGGTCCGACCACAGCCAAGTCTTCTGTCGCGTCCTCGTGTATAGTGCTCACCCGCACCTCGTACTTGGTGTTCGGGTATGGGCCCCTCCCGTACACGAACGCGAACTTGCACTATCCCTCATCATCACAGCGCACCAGTGTTGCCAGATGGTCACAAAAGTCACATTTTTCGTGACTTTTGGCCTTCTCGTGTGACATGTGCGTGACTTACGATCTTGAGGCAATTTTTGTGACTTTTAAGCTAGTCGAATTTTGGACAAGTTTAGTTCTGCAATTTATATTATTTAGGAACGCGGTGAACGCACCCAAGTTGACACTTGCACTGACACCTTGACGTTACATCCACCATCATGTTTATTATAATAGTCGTGGCAAGATGAGACTTGTTACCTTGACATGACGGTGTCATTTAGTTTGATAGTAGTAGTTATTTTTTTTAGTGTATGATTCATTTCTTTTAACCTCATATCTTGAATATCTGTACGAATAGCATTTGTAATTACTTCAGACAAAAGTTTTATCTCAATATTTTCTACAAATTTGGTTATGTTCATTTTTACTCTGTGATCAATACTTTAGGAGCTACAGGCTGTTAAAGTTAAATAAGAGATAAAAAATAGACGGTTTAAGAAAACGTCGTTTTTTCGTAATTGTTCATCATAAATAAAAAAAAATAGTTTAGGATAAGCAAGCTAATCGACCTGCTCATATAATATTTAAAAAAAACCGGCCAAGAGCATGCCGGCAATGCTCAGTGTAGGGTTCCGTAGTTACCCGTCCGTCAAAATAGACTATTTGCAAAAACTCAAAAACTGCTAAACCGATTAGGTTCGCTATATTTTTCCTTGAAAGTTTTTACTAAGTTTTACTTTCACAATTTTTTAAATATTTTTTGGAGCCATGGTTAAAATGCTAGGGGAACTAAAGTGGAAAACACAACTTATTTTCTTTCAGATCGATTATTTCTGAAAATATTAAGTTGATCAAAAATGGTCCTTAAAGACCCTTATTCATTTTAAAAGACCTATCCAAGACACCCCACACTATAGGGTTAAAGCGAGAAAAAAAATCATCCCCACTTAATGTATGGGAGTCACCCTAAAAAAATATTTTTTCTAGTTTATATTTTACGACTTTGTCAGTGTAACAAATTTATATATTCAAGCCAAATTTAATAATAGAAACTAGAAAATGATATTTTTTTATGGTGGCTGCCCTACATTAAAGTGGGGATGAATTTTTTTTCGCTTCCACCCTATAGTGTGGGATGTCGTTAGATAGGTCTTTTAAAACGGATACGGGTCTTCAAGAACCATTTTTTGATCAACTTAATATTTTCAGAAATAATCTGAAAGCAAAAAAGTTGTGTTTTCCCCTTTAGTTCCCCTAACTTTTGAACCATGGGTCCAAAAAATATGAAAAAAATCATAAAAACATAGCTTAGTAAAGACTTTCAAGGAAAAATATAGCGAACCTAATCGGTATAGCTGTTTTAGAGTTTTTGCGAATAGTCTATTTTGACAGACGGGTAACTACGGAACCCTACACTGAGCATGGTCCGACATGCTCTAAGCCGGTTTTTTTTAGCTCTAATTTAACTTTAACAGCCTGAAGCTCCTAAAGTATTGATCGTAAAGTAAAAATAAACATAACCAAATTTGTAGGAAATTGTTGTATGATAAAATTTTTGTCCGAAGTAATTATAATGCTATTTGTACATATATTCGAGATATGAGCAAAAAGAAGAAAAAAGGTACCTTTAACCCTCCCTGCACTCTCAGCACACCCCTACCCTCGAGGACTTTTAGTATGTTTATCTGGACACCACAAGGGTACCAATTTTCAAAATTATTACACGAATTATTTCCGCAGATTTTTCTAATTTGCTTGGGTTATTGAAAATATTAATTTTTTAACTTTCTCATTGACCCCCCAAAAGTAGCCCCCATGCTTAAAATTCATTTGTTTACGTTACATGACTTACATGTCCGTCTTTGGGTCACTAATTTCCACCAATTTGTACTAAATTTCAACTTAATTGGTCCAGTAGTTTCCGTAAAAATAGGCTGTGACAGACGGACAGACAGACAGACGCACGAGTGATCCTATAAGGGTTCCGTTTTTTCCTTTTGAGGAAACATCATAAAAGGTTAGTAGATTTTTTGTGAAATATATTATTTTCTGAATTTCTTCTAACAAAATCGATTTACCTACCCATACAATACAATAATATAAAAATGTGACTTGAGCAGCAAAAACGTGACTTTTAGGGAAACGAAACGTAACTTATGACTCCAGAGCCCTGGCAACACTGCAGCGCACAGGCGTCGTGTCTGCCTGTCGCCATTCATCTCTGAATGCTGGCAGCCGAAACTCCACTCTATACACACAAGTATTGTGCGGCTACGGAAGTATCTTTCTTTTATCCTCCAATTCTCCTTTTTTAAATCTTCTTTTTAATTTGTTTTACTACGCATCCCACTCCTCGTCTAACTGATCGACGAGGCTGATGGGTGGTAGTCCTTGATCCCGCCGCTCCAACCGCTCTTAAGTTCAGCTGCTGGCGGTGAAATAGGTCCAACAACCTTTGGATCCTAGGACATCGATCAGGTTCCAGTTGGTTAGGTCTAACTACAGCCCCAGGCTTGTTGGTGTGATGGAAACAACAAACCTTTCCGCCAACCGCTCAGTATAATTTAAATTAAAAAAACAATCAATCGGACATTGTTCCATCATTAATAGGAAAGTAACATAGTTTATATTTACTTCCATACAGCTATCTTCTAACTGAGTGGAAACATTGTCCCACATACGTAAAAGTGTGTCATATTCATTAGAACATTCATTTTCTACATAAAGCGTATTGAGGAAATACTTCATCTTGCTTATTAAAATCACAAAAGGCATTTCATTTGTCCAGTAATGAATAAATTCATGCCTGTCCATGAAATCTAACAGGTAATTCTTAAAGATGACCGAGTTTGTATCATTGCTTTCGTTTGACATGATCTGAAACATGAAAATTAATTTATTTAATTACCTTTTTTAAAAAAAAAAAAAACACTTTACTGGAACACGATTTCATAGGTGCGACCGACAGCCCCCTTAACCACCATATGCACATTGCCACTGTTCAGCGGTAAAAGGGCCTCATCAGTCAAGGTGTTGAATCTCGCCGGCAGCGTGCACTTGCCAATGTCGTGAAGCTCCACAACAATGCAGCCGTTAACAGTGTCGTATTTCGAAGTCTCCCGCATGCAGGATTTGATTAATAACGGTTTGTTTTGCGGCAGCTCCCTCACTGCCACCCGTGTTGAAAACTTGGCGCCGACTTCATTTATTTGCGAAAGAGAAGACATTTTGATGATTCACTTACGTTTGGCGGAGTGGTAATATTCATAAGAAAACTTCAGTTGTAATGTTAATGTTTCACACCTCTTCCTTCCTTTTATACACGACATCCTTTTCCTACAGTCAGTTACTCGAGAACGTACGGGCTATAACTTCAAAATTAGGGGTCGGGGGTAGCGGGGGGTGTCATTTTTGAGATCAGGAGACACAACTCCATCATGCATCGATGTTAACTCCTAACCCGTTATGCTCGACCTATTAGAGTGCAGTCACTGCTGCACAAGCTGCAGCGTGACGTCTAGGCTTGCACGTCGGTCCGATGCACATTCAGTGGACAATTGCACATGCAGCTTGCTAGCGGGCCGATCGTGACCTTAGCTCATACGTGAGTTGGGATACGCGCTACTGGACGCGGTGTCGCGTCAGCTTATTCTATGTCAATGAAACCAACAAGTATTACATAATAATTTTTATTTAAAAAAGTAAAACAAATAAAGCATCGCTATAATTAGCGAACCTAAATACCGCACAGGTGACAAAGGACATGTAACGATGATCTCAAATAGTATTAAAGTACTTATGATAAATAAAATCTTTAGTATCAATTCGGATCTGGTAGGCCAGCGAGGAATCCAATCCCTCAGGTAGCCATCAGCCATGGTCTCTTGACGACGTGGTAGTGTCGCGTCGGCATCGTGTCGGCTTTCTGTGCTCTCGTCAAAAGGGATCCGGTCGAATCGGTGACCTGTAAACAGATAAATTGACATTAATTTCGTTGGAGCTCTTACAAGACGTTCCGATGGGTTGGCGCACACGAAAACGTGTTTGCTCAGAAGTTGGAAAATAATAAGAAACTTGGACGACGGAACGTTGATATGAATTTGTAGAAATGATGTACTCACTTCTTAGCATCCTGTGCATTTTGCAGTCTTGGCAATGACGATCCAGTAGTTGCGAATCGAAATTAAGAGACGGACGTTGATGTCCAGGTCTTCGGTCACAGTGTTGCTCTGGACGAACCAGTTCACGCAGTGGCTGTTTATGCGCTAATGCTTTCTATTAGGAATTTATGAACGCTATTTATAATAGCCTGTCGATAACTGTTTCAGGACAATGATCAGAAAAATGAAACCACATTGACGCAATCGGCGGTAATTAAATATAAAATAATCGTCAAATGAAATTAACAATGCGTGCATATATGGTCTAATCACGGTCAGTTTTAATAGCGTCAATTTGTATATCGATTACATTGGTTTTCCTGAAATTCCGACGTCAAAGTACTTCCCAGTTATGTATGACTAATTAATTTTATCGTATACTTTATTTAGCCGCATACTGTTTGTGTTTAAACTGGAGTAGATAAAGTTTGTACCTAAAGTGGACACTAATCGAACACTACAAAGTGCATACGTTTTGACATGCTAACTTGTATGAACTCCGTACAAGATAAACCTTAGGTGCCAACCAAGTGCTTCGTGTCTTGGCCGCACCATCGGGCTACCGATACGGTCAGCGCGACACAAAAGAGCCCACTACGGACTCTGACTTCAAAGTTAAGGCTCCAGGGCCTGCACGTCAGTCCGATGCACATTCAATGCACATGCAGCCTGCTAGCGGACTGATCGTGACCTATCAGGTGTATACGTGAGTTGGGCTACCTACTAGACGCGTTGTCGCGTCGCAGCTTATTCTATGTCAATGATACCAACAAGTATTGCACAATATAATTTTTATTCAAAAAAGTAAAAAAAAAAAGGAAGCATTACAATATATATGGACAATAAATATGGAATATGGATTCGAGTTTAAACGTCCCAGTACGTGTTTGGGTCCGGGCCACTCAGAAATCCAATTCGGGTCCCCAAGGCCCGGAATTTCTTAACGACGTGCTGTTCTTCCGGGAGCTCGAATCGGCCGCGGGACCTGGTGGGGTCGGTGAACTGAAAATAGAAAAATTGACGTTAATTTCGTTGAAGCTTTTACAAGACGTTCCGGAGGGTTGGGTCACACGATAAACTCTTTGCTCAGAAGTTGCAACACTATAAAGAAACTTGGACGTTGATACGAGTTTGTAAAAATGATATACTCACGTTTTGCGGACGACAGGGCAACTTCGGTATAGGCTCTGGTCTCGCGTCCGCTATGAGGACCAAAGCCACCAACACCAGCACACTATTCATTGTGTAGAGTGGTGGGAATTATAATTGCAGTAGCTGTAAATGAAAAGAAATAAAATATTAAAGTCAGACGTTAAAAAGGTTCGCCATTCCTGAACGGAATGCGCAGGAGTACATAAAAATGCATAATAAAGTAATGAAAAGAAATACTGGAAACTTACATAGAAAGTCGACGTTGATAACGGCGATATTTGCTTTGAAGGAGCTTGGTCACAGTATTTCTGGAAGGCCGGACGTATCCACGGAGCGGCTGTCGACGAGCGTATGAAAATCATGAGCGACCTACGGACGTTATATAGTGGCCCGCTGATACGAGTTACCGCAAGTTTAGCACTGAAGTTGAATCAACCCATGACGCAGTTAGAGGGAAAATATAACGAAAAAAATGCTAAAATCAATTTAATCAAGAATGGGGAAATTGCGATCGGTTATTATTTGTGCGTCATGTGTTAGAAATAATGGTGTAATTATTGCTGAAATGCGCAATAACTATTTTTCTAAATCCCGCGGCCAACGCAATTTGTACATGTTTACGTCATAATTAAATTAATAACAACATGCTGTTTGCAAACTGGAGTAGAATTTGTGCCTAAGGTGGCCAATGCGTTCGTAGAGTACAAAGTCCATAAGTCTTGACATGCTAACTTTTTCAAAGTCCGTACAAGCAGAAACTTGCACGCCTATCAGGTGCTCCGTGTCTACTTGGCCGCACCATTGAGCTACCGATAAGACCGCGGCGCACGTGACTCTCCTACGCCGCATAGAGCTCGTGGTCACACAATAGAATGAGGTGCGGCGACTGTGCTATCTTTGAAGAAAAAACCACGTATTTCTGCTCAGGCGTATCAACAGCGGCTTGAGCTCATGAGAGACCACGTCGCAACATACAAAAAGTTCAGGTCGCAACGGATTGTTCAACGGCGCACACTCGCTGAAATTCCAGTTAATTTTCGAATGACATATAATTGCGGTAAACTAGTAACATTAATAAATGGCGATACATCCGATTCAGTTATCGTTATCCTCATGTGGTAACGGGATACTGTTACAATGACGTTATCCAGCTAAGAGGTAAATTAGACTGGAATTCACGTCGCAACTAGCTTGCGTAATTATTGTAAAATCCCGAGATAAGGTGTTTGGTTGCCATGGTCACAGAATAAGAGACGTGACAAAGAACCAACGTGTCCCTTGCTGCCTTATTCTCGCCGTCCGAGCAGGACGGTGATCCGGCCGACAAAGCTTGCATAATGTTTATCCTTCACATAACATTGATGCGTCTCGGGCATCGCTGCACATTACAGCATACGGAGATCGCGTCAGACGTTCGCCCCATGTTCGGTTATCTTAACCTACGTCACACTCGTGGGCGTGTACGACACATGGACACACGCACACATACACATACAAGGAAAACGTCTTATGAGCTGTGTAGACGTCACAAACGTTTTAAGATGAAGTAATATTTTTAGCAGAGATCTGCGAGCAGATAAGCAGGTAGATTGTTATGTAGACGCTGACACTGGCCTTAAGATCGACGTTACGTTAGTAGGTTTCGCGCCAAGGGGCTCGTTAGCTCGGCCGCGTTTATCTTCTTACCTTTCTGCAACACCTGAGAGTCTTTTGTAGAGATTCATGCTTAGACCTTATCTAGAAGCATGCCCGGAGGCTAGCGACCATCGTTTGTGGTGAAAAAATTCGACTGCATTCTGAGGCAAATGCATCTAAATGCATCGGGTTGACATTGCAATTTCGAAATTCCTACTATCACCTGATGGTGCATCTAGGAATTATGGCCCGTACGTTCTCGTGTTCCCTACTGTATTACTCACTCACACACACACACACACTGTTCCATGTGTGAGTGAGCATGTGCTTAGGTTATGTACTTAGGTGTTTTAGTATAGTGATGATGATTATGTCACGCCGCGTTACTCCTCGCGGCCCTCTGGTTCTGGGGTTGGAGGCGGGGTCGGAGGCAATACGACCTCCGCAGTTGGCTGCGGAGTCGGAGGCCTCACCCTCACCCTCACCGCCTCCACATATCCTTCGTCTGGGTCTTCATAATGCTGCGGGGGAGTCTTATAATTCGCCATTGACCAGTCGTAAAGGTTTGACCTGTGCAACTCACGTTTAACCATGTGGCACGGACAATCGCAGCATTGCTGACAACAAACGGATGACTGCGACATTGTGCTGTTTGAAATTGAACTGAGCCGGCACGGCTTATATACCCACCCGATATAGGAAGCACAACGGGATAATTGCGTATATTCAATTAAATTGCTAATTAAAATGTACTCCCATCTCACACAAAAGTTAGAACGCTTTATGAGGCACATTTTCACAAAAAGAAATCTGCCCTTTCACCAGCTTATTCATCTCACTCGTGACCCATACCAACACTTTTTCCAACGTTTGCTTGTATGATTCACAATCTTCACTCAATGTACCACCATTTTTTTCTACCCCAAGAGCAACAATTTTCTTTTCAACCTCTACCGCACTAGGCGACGGAAAATGTTTCTCTACAGTTTTCCACCACGATGACAATGGACTCGCTGTAGTCGCAGTATTTTCAGATTTTTTAGCCACCCTGACGGAAAATTCCACACCCACATCATCCCTCACTATTTGATTGAAAACATCCTTCAACCAAGACTGTTTTAACGTCACCTCACGTTTTCCACGCTGCAAAACATTCTCCCTGGATATCTCCAACCGCAACACCTCGATATCTTCATCAACCGTACACAACGGAACTCTCGTCACCTCAGATTGTCTCGTCCAAACGCTCCTGTCCGGCTCCGCAACACCCCTCGGCGCCATTTGGAGTTTTATAAACCAATCACCACTCATCTCTTCATTTACATTATTTTTTAAAATTTTCGTCTTGGATATGAACCACTCATCCGCTTTCACACACGGGGGAAAATAGTAGTCACGCATCGACGGAAGTAAAGTCACATTTCTTTTCTCACCAGTTTGCGATGACTCGATAGTCAAAAACACTGAAAACTGCAACAAGTTTGTTATAAACATTGCTCAACCAGTCGGTCGATCGGTCGATAATTAAATAACAAATAACCCACAACCATATCTCGCTTTTATACACACAAATAACATTGGCCAACAACCAATTTGGCTTCGATCTTAAATCAAAAATCTAATCACAATGACATTCTTTCGCTACATTGCATAATCACCTTGAACCCACTACACATCACATGATCCTGAAAAAAAACTCTTCAATTTTTCCTTCACAACAGACACCTTGTTTTTTTTTGCATTCATCAACATACATCCATCACACACCGAAGCATTCTCAACTCTATAGACAAACAATACATCTGTTGTTTTTCCTCAAATCACACCATCCCACAATAACAACAACCACTTACAAAAACAATTAAAATACATAATTATTAAACTCATACGCTTTTTCCTCAATGCTGCTTTTTTCCTCAATCATACACATAACACAACTTTATACCTACATAAATGTACTACTTGTTTTAGTATTGATTGCTGTTTTTCACTTTACTGTTTTAGTATGAACATGTACATGTACGTGTTTTAGTATAGACATATTTATGCTACTGTGACGGTGGTAGACGAGGACGTGAGAAACCAAGTCAAAGACGGTGGCAGTGGCGAAGACGGTGGTGGTGACGGAGAGGATGGAGGTGACGTACAGGCTATGAGGCTACGTTGCGATTTCCTTTCATAACATCTGCATATAACGATTTAATCTGAGTCCGAATGTGCCTTTCTACATGACAAATTTTGCATTTACGTTGAGGAAAATACTGTCACCGTCAATCTTTTGTTTGTGATGTATTTTTCTATGTTTACCAAATGTTTAATCTTTTTCGGTTGGGTTTCCAAAACATTATCTTTTAATTTGTTTTTAACTTCTTCATATACGCAAAATCTTTGTTTTGGCGGAACCAGATTTGCCTTTGTAATTGTTCTGAAATACTGGAAAGTAACTATATCAGTTTCTGCCCGACTTTCTCCATTATTTGGCATATCATGTTCTTTTTGCCCTATGTCTCTCAGTCCCAACTTGTACTTCCTTCGTTAATGGATTCGGTTCACGTCTTGTATAACCTTCGTCTTGTCTACTTGTGAGGTGACAATGATCACGTACCCTATCTTTAACACTTCCTCACAAATAAGACAGTTTATTAATACCAATTGGAATTCTACCTGCTGGTCTCGTTTAAGAGAACGCATAGGTACTATAGTTTTGATCTTGTTTACAAAGGGCGCTAACTCTGCCTCTAATGATTTAATGAACTCTTTCGCACAGTCCTCATCGCGAAATGTAACATATTTCGATTTTGATTAATCGTATGAGCATTTAATAAAATAACCAAAGCTATACGGTTCATGTGACTGATAGTTTAGACTTTAAACTTAGAGTATATTAGGAAGATTGAGATGACGCGCAAGTAGGTATTATAGGTTTTAATAAAGCCTCGAAATCAGAATACACTACAACTGGTGCTCGTACCTAGTACCTACATAATTGATTTTGAAAGTTTTTAAACTTTAATATATTATCCCCATAGTTTGGTATAATTGTTTTAACATGGGAACAGTCACGTTTTGAATGCTGCTTGAATTTTATTTCATTAGAAAAAGATAAGAGACATCCACCACAAAACCACATCTTATGATGTTCTAAAAGCTGCGCGCTTATCAACCTACCTTAAACTTTTAATCCAACAGAAGTGTTTCTTCTCACCATCTTTGATTACTTATAAGCATATTTATATGACGGTCACGTCGCTTTTTCGTATGATACATAGGTCCCGCTATGGACTCCTCCATGATTTCAAATACGTTAACACTTATATTATTCATACTTTATAACGTTTAATCCCACTCAATGAGATGGGAAAAACACTCCCTCAAGGTTTAGTATCCTTATAGTGGGGAGATGACGAGGGACGATAGGTACCCATGTTCATCGACTGGATATAGAGCACTAGCAACGGCCCACGCAAAGCATGCGTTATCATATTTTTTTTTACATTAATACACGCCTCCCTCCCTTGCATTGCACCCACTTTGGTAGGCATGACTTTGGTGGGCTGAATGCATGATGATCCTCGCCTGATCATTAACCTTTATCCATTTACAATATCATCCGAAGAGTTCTAAATTCACCTTAACAGCGCTCTTAACCCTAGAAATGTTCTCCTCTATGAGATTAATAACTCGTAGGCGTACACTCTCCATGAAATCTTCAGGAGAGATATATTCATCCTTCGAAAACAGTCCATATGAGATTATTCGGCTCTTGAAGGCTGATGTTACTATTTCCGTATCTCCATCATACATCTCACATTTTAGACTGTTTATGCGTTGTACTCTTCAAGTGATTATGTAATGACGTTACATCTACATATATCACATTTTCGTGTTTTAGAGGGTAATGCGTCATCTTTAGCTCGTATTGGCAGCTCTTCATCGCTAACTCGACTGCGTTTCTCCCCCAAGCCTTGATATGCTTTTTCACATTTGGTAGGTATATCTTGCTTTGGTCTTATCATTCCACAACACCTTGCTCCAGGATTATGGCATCTAAAAATGACCAAAAAGTGGATTTTTTTCTTATCTGCTAGTGACGAAAGCTTCCGGAACCAACCTTCAGCATAATTATTGGTCCTTGGTGCTTTTTGTCCTCTATCATCCCGTTCCGGTATTCCGATCCATGTTTCCTCTACGTACTTTAGTAGGCTTGACAAAGCCTCTGCATTACACAGTGTTTTATGAAAGCCAAAAAAGTGACATCCCCATTTTATTGCAAATTACTGTAGTTTAGATCATTATAAATGCGAGACTAAAACTCCCACGTTTCTAATTTGTGTAGTTTTTGAGAAATATTTTTTTAAAAATCGGGTTTAAAATACCCGGGTATTACGAAAAAAAATTATATGCTGCAAATTATTTAACAAACTGTTCTGTTGCCCTAAGTGTTTAATAAACCCTTCAAAGACGTACGTTTAGAGGTAATCACGGCCTCTATAAGTACATTTGATACAAAGATATTAATTATTTATTGATTTTAGTTTTTATTTTTTTTCTTCCATTTTCCGCCGTAGTCGCCAGCGATATTTGCATGGCAGCTTTATTATTATGTCTTCTATCTACCCTATTTTTTACAAGACATATTTCCGTGGAACATTTAATCTACAGTGAATTAAAATTTTCGTTCAGGGCTGCCACTACCCAATATCCGGATTTCCTCGGATATAAAATTAACTCAGTACCTATACAGGAATGCACTAACGTAAATTTTCAACGCTGGATATTCGATTGGTTATCGTAAAAATTTACCGATAATCGGTTAAAACCAGTTACACAATATTTTTTTTAAACTGCTAATAGTGTCTGTTATGCTACGCTAAGTATCTATTATGATGCGAAATACAACAAAATGCTGTTTGATAGTGTTTATAATAAACTTTCGCAAATATATTGTTTTAAAACATGAATTACAAAAAAAAAAATCAACAGCAAAAAATGTTTAAAACATTTATTTGTAAATAGTAATTAAAATAATGTACAATGCTAAATGTTCATTTAGTATGACAAGTTACTGTATGTCTTCTTCTACTTCCAAGCTCTCTGCCCCATTTTGAAGCTCATAAAAGCTGTCGTCATGTGTTGTGTCTTCATCAGATGGTGGTATAGATGCATCCTGTGGTGCTTTTAACAATTCTATTGCGGCAGATGGTAGGGGTCGCTTTTTAATATTTTTTTGTCGTTGCGAAATACGATGCCCCGATATTATTGGGTCTGATGAGACTAACGCTCTATGAAACAAATCAAACATTGTTTTTATACGATGCGATTTGCGAGTATGATGTTCTCTATCGTGACGCCAATATTTATTACGAGACTCTGCTGCTTGCTCGGAGAGCATTCCTACTGGAACAGAAGAGTTTCGTATAATTGCAGCTCCATGGGCCAGAAGTTTATGTATGGTCACTGTCATAGGACACCATTTATAGCTCTTAACATATTTTTCGGCCAGTTCTTTGCAGAAATTACCGAACTTCTCTGAGTCTATTGGAAGACCACTTGATAATACAACCAAAATTGTGTGGAGATCGTCCAGAAGCCACTTCTCTATTCCAAGTATGTTTGCAAAAGTTCCGCGGTGTTTGTCGGACAAAACTGTCCTAGCAGTATTGCCGTCATTAGTAGTGCCACTATTTGGTCGTACGACATCGACTAAAACACCAATTTTTTGTCGGATTTCATCTTGTATCCTTTTTTTGCGCTCTTCAATAAGGTGACCTACATTAGATTTTTTTGTAATGTACCAGATTTTCACCTCATTTTTATAGCCCAGTTTGAGCAGGAATTCTAGAACTCTTATCCAGGCATGTAGGGGGCTAATGCCGTGCTTGAATACCTGGTCATCTACGTGTTTTGAAAACACTGTCATTGAAATTTCTTGCCTTGAGGTCACAGTAAGGACAACGCATCTGCGATGTTGTGTTCAGTAGGATGTTTAAAACTTTGCCATCGATAGCCGCTAAATACAAATCGCAGGTAGCTGTGATGGTTTGTCCTGTTGTTAGTTGGCCTTTAAGAGGAAAGAGGTTGTGCATTTCGTCTTGTACCCTCTGTTTCTCTGACAATATTAATTCCTTATTTTCTTTTGCATACACGATTCGGATTGGCCTGCAGCTTCGATATGACTGTGGAGCTGGGTTCATCCATAAAATGGCTGGATCCGTAGATGACGACTTGACTAAAATCTGCAGTGGTATAAACGTTGTGGCAAAAAGGCTGCTTTCATTTTGCATTTCATCAAATTTTTGTTTGTAAAGAGCTTGGCCAGAACTGCCGTCAAACCCCCATGATCCCACAAAAACACACTCCAAATTACTTCGACTATTTTTTTCGCAATATTGCCTGACAACTTCTTCTTGACTGTGAAGAATGCGTTCAAAGGTGTGTTGGAGGAGACATTGTAACGGAACTGATGCTTCTTTTTCGTTAATCTGAACAGACTTAGGGTAGCAGCTTTGTTTAGATTCAATAACTTTGTAATATGGCGGGAAAGTAGAATAGCCTCTTTGTTTTAAATCGTTGTGTAGAAAATTGTAAACGTCAACAGACATTTTTTTGTCAATTATCATTGCCAGTGATTCATCAGCACTATAAGGTTTGGGAGCTTCAGCACGAATTTTGTTATTTATCAGTATTGGAGCATTTTTGGATTCTAAAGATAAATTTATAGTAGACTCTATGGCCTTTGAATTTTTGTTTGAAAGAGGTTCCCCTTCAATTTGTAGTGTATTTACAAATGCTTTAATTCTTTTATTCTGTGGTTCATTTTCTAGTACAGATTGAAGTGATTTTCGCGACCGGATTTTTTGTCGTGAACTCAAATTCGAAAACAGTGAACTTTTAGGCGATGACAGTACAGTGTCTTGAAAAGGTAGGTCCGTTGCAGTGTCTTCGACAGTTTGGTCCAGTGCAGTGTTTTCGACAGGTTGGTCCTTTGCAGTGTCTTCAATGGGTTGCACCATTGCCAAGTAACTACTGATAAAAGTGGCACCCAACCATTTCGCGTGTTTTTTTGTAAAGTATTGCATGTTTTTCTTGCAATATTTATACTTTGTGTCACATTTCGTCAAAACTACTGGTAGATTTTTTGTGACCTCCTCCCTGGATTGCGACATTTTACATGAATTTCCTATTGTAGCTGTGGCAAGCACAATTTCTACGCGCTCAGCGAGTGGAAGAGTTCTGTTTTTTCCGGATAAAAGTTTGAAAATATCTAGCCTGGTCAATATTTTTGTGTTAGATGCACCAGCAGTAGCATAATCCAATTCTCCTAGTGTATTTGCGGACACTCCCGGAGTGCGAAGAGTGCCGGTTGCGGCATTACCCATAACTTCGCCTGCCTCTCGTTGACCAACATGAGGGTTGGCGCCCTCATGCCCCCCTAGCATTAAGTCCCCCGGTCGGAGCCCGGTAAGACATCCCCCAGCAGGTTGGGTCAGCCCCTGCTGAGGCAAAGTGGCACCATGAGTCTGTGACGGCTCCATGATGCCTCACCCCCGTTTCTCCACGTTACATGTATGGACTTGGGGTTTTAGCTATAATAGCCTTACGAGGGTGGACTCCTTCCCATGTCACATGTAACGTTTCATTGAAGATTTGTAAAAAAATCAGTTCTTGGCGATATTAATAAAACGAATTTCTTATCAGGTATCATACATTTTAATTTTTAAAATCAAACATAGTACTCATAAAACACAACAGCAATCAGAAAAATTACACGTAATTAAAAAAAACAAGCTGTATTTAACTAAAATATTTTAACCATACATTGTATTTTGCGAACACCACAATCAAATATCGAATATTTCTCTCAATAATTATCTTTTAAGTTTTGGCGAACCAAACGGCGATTCCAAATCCACAGGCATTACCGGTATGCGTTTAAAATTCAGTATCTCCTCTAAGTCCGTGTCAGCACCTGAAACAAAAAATATATTGAGGCATACTGCCCTAAATTTAAAATCCACAGTAAAAACCAGGTCTAGTAATAAGATGTGTATGCGAACACGACTCGCACGATACTTACTAAATCAGTCTTCGAAGCACTGGCAACACTTTTTTTCCATATTACCACATAAAAACCAAGAACAATAGATATCCCCGACAAAACTATGTTTAAAATTAAAAATACCAAAGTGTCAACCCTAGAGGCCGGGTAACCCGGATATAAAGTGTTTAGGCGATTACTTGAATGTTCCACGGAATTATGTCTTGTAAAAAATAGGGTAGATAGAAGACATAATAATAAAGCTGCCATGCAAATATCGCTGGCGACTACGGCGGAAAATGGAAGAAAAAAAATAAAAACTAAAATCAATAAATAATTAATATCTTTGTATCAAATGTACTTATAGAGGCCGTGATTACCTCTAAACGTACGTCTTTGAAGGGTTTATTAAACACTTAGGGCAACAGAACAGTTTGTTAAATAATTTGCAGCATATAATTTTTTTTCGTAATACCCGGGTATTTTAAACCCGATTTTTAAAAAAATATTTCTCAAAATCTACACAAATTAGAAACGTGGGAGTTTTAGTCTCGCATTTATAATGATCTAAACTACAGTAATTTGCAATAAAATGGGGATGTCACTTTTTTGGCTTTCATAAAACACTGTGCATTAGTGACATAAAATGTGTTTTTTTTTAGTTTCTCGAATGCAGAAGGACAAAGTTTAAGGCTATTATTTTCTTTATGTGGAGATCTTTACCATGTGCCGTGAGGACCTAGTATTGCCTCCGGAATACCGCGAAACAAAAAAAGGCGAAACTTTCTTAATAAGAGTGGCTGTCTGTTCACCTCTGCCTTGTCTGGGGGCCTCAGCAATGCCATATTGATTTGCGCAGTACTGTCAAAATTTCTATTGGTGCTGAATGTTAGTCGCCTAGGGGACACACCTGAATATTGTTTTAAGAAATCTTTGTTTTGAGACGTTGCACTAGATGAAAAAAGCTTTAATATTCGATAATGTTCTTGAACGTGAAAGTGTTAGTTTGGACTTGAGTAAACCTAGCCTAATTAGGAACTCAATGTTAATGTCTAGGTAACAGATTAATACACACAAGTGTATAACATACAGTTCTGCCCTCCTAAGGTAAAAAGCCGTATTTGCATTCAATTTTCATACAAATTGAATGCAAATACGGCTTTTTAGCTTAGGAGGGCAGACTGTTCTTTATTAATTAATCTAAACTTAAGTATATCAAACATAAACTAGACTTGACTGGATTAAATGCTACAATTCAGGTACTCATGTCATCACCTTATCAACTAATCATTGCGCACAAGTCTGCTGTACAAACTTTGATAATCATAAGAAATCTTTGTTTTGAGACGTTGCACTAGATGAAAAAAGCTTTAATATTCGATAATGTTCTTGAACGTGAAAGTGTTAGTTTGGACTTGAGTAAACCTAGCCTAATTAGGAACTTAATTAGGAACTCAATGTTAATGTCTATTTAACAGATTAATACACACAAGTGTATAACATACAGTTCTTTATTAATTAATCTAAACTTAAGTATATCAAACATAAACTAGACTTGACTGGATTAAATGCTACAATTCAGGTACTCATGTCATCACCTTATCAACTAATCATTGCGCACAAGTCTGCTGAACAAACTTTGATAATCATGAGACTTGCTACTGAAAATATATCCACAATTTTGTTATTACAAAGGGGGGAACGACCAATAAGCATTAGAATAATTCGTTCAACTCTACAAGTACCATTCTGACATTGTATACATGATTCTGCCAATTTTCCAATAATATCCTTATTCATGCTAGGCCAGAAAAAAATTCGTGAAACCATTCTACGAGTAGTACGCGTTCCGTGGTGTCTCAAATCGTGTACACTTTTGAACGCTGTCTAAATTTTTCTGGTATATATGATCGCACCTCTTCTAATCACATTTCGCAATAGACGGATTTATTGCAAGTAGGTATTGTTATTAATTTCAAACTTATGTTACTATTTCCGTCCGGTTGACCTGATTGCGTCATGTTTTTCAGCCATTCGTCTTTCCTTGTTATCAGCGAGTTCCGTGTAATCGAGCACTGTGGGACAAACAATGGTCTCTATGCGAGACAAAGTATCATTAAGTAGTAAGTATAAGTAGCTATAACGTTCTCTTTCCCACTTATGTGCCTAATGTCGGTTGTGTAATGTGTGTTGATAGGTTAACGATGCAATGTTTATAGTACAGCATCGCAAAGCGATAGTCGCTACAGTACTAGCTGGTTAACATTACACATATGTGTTATCTAAGTAGCGATAGAAATTGCTGAGATACAAATTGTAAAGGTGTACTTTAGACTTTAGTTAATCTGTTTTGTTACAGATGCAAATTTTAACTAATTATTGTGTCATGAATTTAATATTTTATAAGGCCGTCATTTGTTATTTATATGCAATGTTAAAAATCTTAGCTTGGTGTGCAGTCAACACGCAGCGCGTGTCATAGCCGGGGGAGAAAAGTCTCATCTCCTAGGCGCAGGTATGACGCAATGTTGTGAAATTTGCACGTGTTTCAGTCGACTGGGGGACAAAATATCACATTGATTAAATCATTAAAAGATTTCGTATTGAACACTGCGCGTGAAAAAATTTCCGCTGCAACACCGCCTTATTAAGCAATCCAGTCTTGATAGTTAATTTGAGCGTCTGCCACTGTCTCTTCCACTTCATCGTTTAAATCATCCCACATTACAATTAATCGGTAATTCCGGTAAACATGGCAATCGTTATGGTGACCTTCGATATATAATTGTTTTAACAATCTCGCTACTTCCGCTCTAAATGTGTGTAATGGCATGGGGAGGCGCCATCTATTAATCAGAGTATTCTTCTGGAAGGCTTTCCACTTGTTTTTACATTCTTGATAAAAATATTTCATTTCATCGCTGGTATTTCTCTCGGCAGTGCTCTCATGGCAGTACAAGGGGTTGGTGTGTTTTTCGTGTCTCCGTTGTCTGCTATTGCCAACGGTTGTGAAGTGATCGGCGATTGTGAAGTGGAGCTGCTACAGCCACCGTCACAGACACCGTGATGCGCGCCATCACACCATTATTTATTTAAACCCACATCATACTTCTCGATGTCCTTTGTCCATTGCCGGTGGTCGTTCGCTCCTTTGTTTTGAGAAGAAGGACCGTTTTCATGTTGGCCCTGAGAGGCCCTTTGTAAGGATTTTATTTGAAACTTACATATAAATCCTACGGGTAGGGCGACTTAAGCTGCACAGCAGGTCAGCCCGATATCATGGACCGCAATACCCGGGAGTTGTGGGTTTTTCCTTAAGGAGTAACGTTAATCAAAGAAACAAAACACATCCAGTTTTCCAAGAACCACTGGCAAAACTCATCACGCGGTTCAAAGTCGAGAGGGTTTAACTATTGACATCGCCGGTGCTGGTGGTCGTCTTTTAAAATACTCCAAATAACTACGTGGTTGCATGGATTATCACAAAAGTACTCCAAAACTGCCTCTTCGAAATCTTGATCGCGTTGGATATCTCTTTCTACGGCCATTGGTGGTCGAAAAGTAGCGTTACCACGTAACCGCAAACATTGTGCCGTTCGAAATGGCAACCCCAAACACACCTCTTGAAAACGTCGTACTGACTAAATTGACGTTATCGTTGCAGCGTGCTACTGCTAACATCTGTATGATCCGTACCATTTCGTAGTATTGAACATTATCTTGTGATGAGGTCACGTTCGCCGAGGCGGGCGCGGCCTCATACAACTTCCCAGTTCCAGACGGGAACCAGGGTTTCCTAGTTAGCTCAGGGTACAGGGTGGTTAATAGAAACACAGATGCAAATCGACGGACTTTTATGCCGGTTTATTGAATCTAAACTATTTCGTGCTTAAGTTTAGGTATCCTAGGCTAAGACGGCTGTGACATTGGGTGGTATTGCTATGCAACTTCCTCTCTTGATCCCGGTCGGTATTTTCCTGGGTCTGGTTGGGCGTCTTATTCCCTGATCCATTTTTGATGCTATGGTGTGACGTGCGTGCCGCCCCGTTTTATTACGGTGCACATAGGGGTAAATTCACGATCTACGGGGCCAAAATTATTTTTGCGGGTTTTTGTATTTTTTAACGTTTTACGAATTTGAAACAACTGTTTCATGATAAAAAATTTTAATTTATAGGATATTTTTTTCAAAATTCTACTGATATGTAAAATTTCGACATCTGCACAAAAGAGGAAAAAATTAAAAATATAGTAAAATGTGTATAATAATTTATTACTGAAATAAAATCAGTTGCCATATTAAGCTACAGTCTCTGCTATGATGTTTTCTTCTTCGCTTCCGGAAGAGCACTCTGGGTTCGGATCGGCAGGCAATAGCAATTCTATCGTCTCTGTCAGGAAAGTACTGTGCTTTCTTTTTTTTACTTTTCTCCTGCAGCTCAGTAAGGGGTCGGAACTCAAAAGTAAGCGATTCAAAATATCCGTGTTGCAGCTTTCTTTCGTAAACTTCCTTGCGAAATCAAGTCGATAAGATCGGAAATGCTTGTTACGCGCTGCAGCTTCTTCAGTGAGCTGTCCAATGGGTAGTAACGCATTTTTTTATAATAACAGCACCATGGACTAGTATCTTATGCATCGTGGGCGTCATGGGATGCCATCCGTATAATTTGACATATAGTTCTCCTGTTTCCTTTGCGTAACTGTCGTATTTTTCAGAGTCAATTTTGTGGCAGCTTGATATCGTCTCTAAAATTACTTTTAATCTATATATCAGCTCGTAACTGATTCCAGTTATATCTGATGCTAATTTTGGATCATCAAAAAACCTTCTGCTGGTGTTTCCATCATTCGTGTTGCCAAAATTAGCCTTTGGCATATCTACAAACAACGGACTTTCAGCAACGGGAATCGCGAAAGAGCCTTCTAGCCAAGAATTATTGTTTTTTATGAATCTGTCTTCTTTATACTGAGCTTTACTCCATCTAGTCGTAAATTCTGACTTGAAATAAGCAAAATTGCTTTTAAATAATTCTATTTGCTCATTAGTGCAGCCTTCACTAGAAAAAAGTTGATCTCTTAAGGAACACAGTTTTACTTCCAATGTAGGTAAATTTTTACTTTTGAAGAGATAAAATATGTGTTTTCTAGTCACGATCTTCATTTCTGACGTATTTGGTACATCTAAAACAAATAAACATGTCGATTAAACTCAATACAAAAAAAAGTTTATTTTTGAGTAAAATGGCGGATTATTTTTAAAGTATAAAAATTATGATTTGGCGGAAGCATGCGGAAAGTCTTTTTTTAAATTATAATAACCAAAGCAATAGACTATAACATGTCGTTAACAATTCTGCTCGATCTCACCCTATTGTATTACTTATTAACGAGTGAAGTTTTTTTTTTGCGAAAAATGACGCTCAAAAACAGTCTCTCTTTCAGAGCATTAACCTAGCCTCAAAAACAAATAAATAAAGCATATTTTTATTTTTGCTTATAAATTACTAACCTGCTGTTTCAGAATCCATGATTTTTTTCACTCTTGATCTCTTAAAAACAATAAACCACACCGTCAAAGTTTTGCTTTTCTAAGAGCGCCGAGAACAAGTAACATACACGAAGTGACACGATCAAATTCCGACTGAAGTGAAACGAATTAGAAAGTGCATACGAGGGTGGGAGGGGTTGTTATCTAGCCTCTAAAGGGTCCTCTACCGCAGGTAGCTGTTATCGCAGAGGTATTTATTGTTTTGATAAATCGACTTTTGGCCGCGTAGATCGTGAATTTACCCCTTAGTGCGGTGTAAATGGATGGGTTTTGCTCTGTGCATATTTCGAGTTCACTATTTTACCTATTTTTATCGTGATTGATTCTGCGTCTTATATCCTGTTGCGCTGGGTCCAGTTTTCTGTGGCTCGCTACCCGATCCGCATTGCTCGTGTGCGTCGTGTTTATTTTCTTCGGGGGTAGTTTTGGAGTTATCTTTTTAGTTTTCCATCCCTAATGGTTGCTTTTGGTGCTAAAATTACATTTAAGGTCCCCAGGTTTCATTTCTGTAGGTAGGTAATGTGTATGCGTAATATTTATTTTTAATGAATTGTCGAAGGCTAGGTTTTCCCCATTGTTGTTCTTGGCTAGTTCTTGAAAGACACACTTTACTGTTAATGTAGTCTATTAAGGCGGCAACATGCTTACACTTGCCGCTTTCGTTATATACACAGCTGCATTTGACACCAGTTATAAACCGAGAATCGTTGATCTGTAATGAAAATAAAAAATTGGTAATAGTAGCTTAAGACCTACGGACCTTTATGTTGAAGACCGGCACACGCGGTGCTAGGTCGTTGGCTAGATGGGTTGCTAGAACCCCTGTTGGGAGACAAGCTGTCTGTGGAGACAGAGAATAACGTCACTGCTGGCGCCATTGCTTGAAGACATGCCAGATTGTCTAGAGAAGTTAGTTGACCCTAACAATGAATAACTAGCAAATATCCCACCAAATTTTTTTACGGACAATATTCGGGCAGGCTGAAGAATACTCGGTGCGACTCTAGAGAACAGTGCAGGTAAGAAAAGAAAGAGACGGCACATGCTTTGGGACCCGCCCCTTAGATTAACGAGAATGCCTTGCTCAAGAAAAATCATAGTGTCACATAGAACGCAATCAATGCTTAGATTATAAATAAAACGATCAGTATACTGGGAAATTCAGTGCGTTTTATTGACACGGGACATTGATGCGGGAACAAGGAAAACGACAACATATTATTAACCTCAAACTAGCATCACAATATTTACATAAGCTGCACGACATTTCGAATATATTACTTTGGTAATAGAAGAACCTATAATTAGAACTCCCTTTCAATGTAAAATGAGAGTATAAGCCCTGACCTTATAAACACTGATTTGCATTAGCCATCGTCTTCAGATGATGTGGTTGCTTCCTTGTCCATTTTGCTGTTCTTGTAGGCTGTCCTTCAGTGTTTACTATTATTGTGTTGTGTTTACTGTTACTGTGATTGTATTGCAAACCAGGTCAACTGCGTTAGATGGTCAAATGCGCTGTCGGACGAATACAGGTTGGAATGCGGGGTGAGGCAGGGGGGTTTGAGCTCACCAACGCTCTTCAACCTGTATGTGAACGAACTCATCGAGGAGCTCAGCAGCATCCATGTCGGATGCCATATAGACGGAGTCTGTGTAAACAACATCAGTTACGCGGACGACATGGTGCTGCTGAGCGCCTCGGTCTGTGGCATGCGTAGGCTGCTCAAGATGTGTGAGGACTATGCGGTGAGTCACGGTCTCAAATATAATGAGAAGAAGAGCCAATATGTAGTCTTTGAGAGCGGCCGCAACAGGTCTTCAGAGTTTCCCGCAATATATCTTAATGGCAGTCCAATGGACCGAGTAACCCAATTTAAATATCTAGGTCATGTTGTTGCGGCCGACCTCAAGGACGACATAGATATTGAAAGGGAACGAAGGGCCTTGTCGGTGCGGGCAAATATGATAGCACGAAGGTTTGCGGGTTGCTCCAGGGGGGTAAAGATCACTCTCTTTAGAGCGTTCTGTACTTCCCTGTATACCTGCAGCCTTTGGGTTCAGTATTCGCAACGGGCTTATAGGGCCCTTCGAGTCCAATATAATAACGCGTTCCGGGTGATGATGGGACTGCCTCGCTTCTGTAGCGCATCAGGGATGTTTGCTGAGGCGGGCGTCGATTGTTTTCAGGCGACCTTGCGTGTGCGCGCCGCATCCCTGGTGCGCCGGGTGCGGGACAGTCCCAACACCATCTTGAGAATGATAGCGGAAAAACCAGACTGTCCCATAATGCTCCACTGTGAGGGACTACATTCCCCTACAAGTGTGATACAGTGGTAGCAAAAATTGAGAGTTTGGCTAGCACTGTATATGTTGTGTCAATTTTAATGTGTATATGTTGTGTTTATGTGTAATTCTTGTAAGTTTATTGTTGTGTATTGCTATGTGTGTACCTAAATCACATGAAATAAATAATTTTGAATTTGAATTGCAGCACTGGGCTGAAGTTGTGCTCGGTTCCATAGTTGTTCAGGGTCGTAGCTGCGCGACGCGGTCTAGTGCTGTGCGGCGTGATCTAGTTGACCCCGAAGGTGGTGATATCAGGACTGCTGAGCAGTTCCACTGGCAGGGTCGCCATGAAATTGAAGAGGTCAGGAACAAATTATCACGTTTTTTGTTTGCGTTAAGTGTATTAAAAAGGAACACAAACGTAGAATGTGCACTTTCGGCATATTACGCATTCCTATGCATGGTTGCGGTATGGGGTAGTCTTATGGGGGGCACAGACGTCGAAGATCTATTTATAGCACAAAATAAATGCGTACGCGTTATAGCTAACATCCGACCACCAGAAAGCTGAACCACACTTTATTAACCTAAAGCTTCTAACCTTACCATGTATTTACATACTGGAGGTTGGACTATTTGTAAGAAAACACATCGCCAACTTCCAGTATGTTAAAAGCGCGCGTCGAAATAGACAACTAGTTCTCCCTGAACCTAAGTTAACTATGTATAAAAACGGGCCCCATTACCAGTCGATAAATAATATAATAAAAGCCCAGATTCTATTACAGTTCAGTTTATTCGAAATAAACTGAAATCGTGGTTAATTGATAAATCATTTTATTCTTATCAAGAATTTATGGCATCTGACAATAGTGATAACGACTGAGAATTATTAATTTTACTAAAACCAATAACTTTGTCTCAATGTAATGGAATGAATGAATGAATAAATGAATGAATAAAATGAATGAATGAAAATGAATGAATGAACCTGTTCGGGCACTGATTAATTTTGACAGGGACTATTCCAAAAGCGAGCTGCCTGAATAGAGAAGGAATCGGACATGTAACCAGTTCGGTGAGATGGTATAGACAGAGAAAGATTGCCAGAAGAGCGAAGCTGACGGACACGAGAGACACCATAGTAGTGGAAGTGGAAAGATCTTAGATATTCGGGGGACTGAGGGTAATTGTAATTCCGTGATGTTGTGCAGCAAGAAGAATAACCGATTCACCGACCCAAACACCGTCCGCGGAACATTGCTCCAACACTTCTGTCACAACGTGATATTCCATTAACCGCAAGTGTTTGTATCTTAGAAGATCAAATCTCAATTCCGAAATAGTCTTATCCGAGTTGATGACGCGTTTCAGTGAATGAAAGAAACAATTTCCATCACCAGGAACTTCCATTTTAACGTAAAGCGAAATATCTGTCTGAGATTCGGTTTTAACCTCATCTTCATCTGAGGAGACACCAGAGTCCGCACTTCCAGACACTTTCAATTTCGGGTTATCTTCAAGATTCGAGAATTCCGAAAGATTTGGAGCAGAGGGTTGGGGCAATTCCATTACCGGAACCGAATTTTCAAATACTTCAGACGCTTGAAAAAAATTTACAGCAGGATGGGCCGTCGGGGATTCATCGTTGATTTTTGGAAGAATATAATCATCTGCGAACGGGAGATTTGAACCCAACCGCATTAGTTACGGTGCCTCATTTTCAATATATGTTGTAAACGAAATATATTTAACGCTATCTTCAATACGAACTGGATATCTTTCAGGCATCAATGACCATTGTATCAACTTGTGAAGCAAATAGGTATCTACCAAACCCTTTACAGAAATCATCGGTTCAGTACCTTCAACAGGAATGTTGTGAGGGTTATTGGTTTTATGTAAATTTAAAGGATCGTAAGCCGATTTGTTTGATTCTGGAACTGAATTTGTCAATTTCTCCCAGATATTTTTACACATCTGACTGAGATTTACGCCTTTCGCTTCGCGAAGTTTAATTATTTCGTTGGTCACTTCAGCTGTGGCACGCGCACTATTATATCTGATACTAAACGCCTTGCAAAATATCGCGTGAGCAAGTTGATTCAACCAAGTGGCGGACATGTCAGAAGCTGCTTGTTCAATTGCTTTTGTACCGACAACGCGAGATGAAAAACTCCGCAAAGCGTTCTGCACAGCCGCGACATTGAAACTATTATGTGCCAAACCGAGGGCGTGTTTAAGCGTGTCATCAACAAGTTTTCGAGGTGCATAGAATTTAATTACTCGCATTTTATTTTTAATCTTATCGTATCCTCGGGGTTCCCAATCGTACGTTTGAATCAGAACGTTATCCTGGTTGTCCAACCATAAGCAATGTGAGATTTCACCGGGTATACCATCACGTGATAGGGCCTTCGTAATTACGAAAAACACTATTGAACACCTAATGGACTTGATCTCCACAAAGTATGATTGTCCTTGAGAATCGCGAATCACAGAGTGCATGAGAAGTTGAACATAAGTTGACATACTATGTTTGTAAGACATGATGGATCATCTGTGAAACTCATTTCGACCATCCAGTCGGCATTTTTACTACGTGCGATAGAGTAACGAGCATTTAATGGTTTAATCACACCTTCCGTCTGAAGCAACATATCCGGATGAAAGATGAACGAACCAGCACCAGTAATGGCACCAGCTTTCGTCATCGTATCGGCAATTTGCGTCGTCGTGCGATCGTATGTAGAATGTAGGAACAAAACATGTCGTGCTTTGATTTCGCAATTTTCTGATCTTTTCTGACACACAAAATTTAAAGTATTTTCTTCGATATCCTTTTGCAATTTACGGTAAGCGGCTTGTTGTTTGGAACTGAAATTTTGCTTTAAAGCTAAAGCATAAGCCCATCTCGCTTCCCTTGCCTGATCAGCCGCCGATAATTTGGGAGCACATACATGAAAATTTGCACGACCACGTGTGACAGCAGTCTGCACATTACCTCCCAAATCCTTAATCAGAGCCTGGTACCCTTTTGGAATAAGTGTGTCCGTTTTAACTCCCAGATACATAATATTCATTTGTTCTTCAATCATACGCAATGACGCGGGCATTGCATGACTATGATGTTTATCCGCGGTGAGATTTAAATTCAATTTCGGAAAGTTAGCCTGAAGGGTTGTCTCTTCGTCTGGTGTTAATCTGTATGGAATGTTCAAAGTGTCTGTTCCTTTAGAGAAAAATCGTTTACGTATGTTTTCAGTTGCGGCTGCCAGGACAGCAGCATGTAATGCTGATTCGGGCTTTGTGATTTCAGACCTTAAAACAGTGCCTGTAATTTGCTCTACATCTAAACCGGCTGTCCTTATCATCATCATACTGTGTTTTGGGTCTATGATTGTACCACCCATTTCACCGCCCATATAGTACTTCTGATAACGATAAATATCTTGCACAGTTTTAAGTGGGACAAACACCGAATCAGCGTCTATGTGTGCAACACTACGAGAGCTCATGTTAGGCAGACGAACAAGTATGTCTGCGTGAGCGTAGGTCGAAAATAATCTCAACACTGTGTTTAAAAGCGGAAAAGCTCCTAATTTCGACGCTATATATGATATTTCCGCGAGAGTAAGATCCAGATCGCAAAAATACCGCAAATAGCAATACCCATTCTTTGTGAACAACTTACCTTTAACAAAACACATATCTCCAAAGTCCACATTTTGGAGATCTGTATATATGTCGTAGTCAGATCGTATAATCCGCCGTATTACATTACGGCTAGCCGTTATCAAAAACAGGGGCGTTTTGAAATGCGGCGGTTCGACGATTAGCCGGATTGTCATTGCGATACGTTCTTCAATAAGGCGGCCAACGTTTAGCCGCATCGTACTACTATTTTAGATTGTAGAGTGACCAGTTCTTTCGGTCGCCTACGTAACCGGAGTTTGACAATGTTTGCAATTTAATTTATTTTTACCATGGTCCCACCGCACTACATGTGTTTCTTTTCCAAAACATTTCCTTCACAACTTAAATAGACGGAGCCCCGCAAGCGGGGCTCCTATTTCTGGGCGGTTTGCCCTTCGGGCATCTGAAGCTACCTAACGAACCTAACCTACTTACCTACCTACGCTTTTTTCCCCAAAGTGTAATGTTTTCACGGACGTCTCACTAAATCAATAGGTAGGTAGGTTAGGTTCGTTAGGTAGCTTCAGATGCCCGAAGGGCAAACCGCTCAGAAATAGGAGCCCCGCGAAGCGGGGCTCCGTCTAGTTAAGTTGCGAAAGAAATGTTTTTTGAAAAGAAACAGTCCGACGAACTCCAGATTTGATGGACACCCCAGCGTTTGTCAGGCAGCGCCACGGGTGTTAAAAATGGGAACTAAAAACTGTCAAAGCGGCGGCTAATGACTCGCTGTATTACATTACGGCTAGCCGTGTTGAAGAACGTATGGCGCCGAATACATTCCGGCGGATTCTCATTCAGCCGCATTCAATCCGGCTAATCGTTAAACCGCCGCATTTCAAAACGCCCCTGTTTTTGAAAACGGCTAGCCGTAATGTAATACGGCGGATTATACGATCCGACTGCGACATATACACGCTGGCGCTTTACGCGCATCGTTTCGGGCGCAGGCAAGCACCCGAAACAGAAGAAATAGGTTGCGACTGGCAAGTCACAACCCAGAATAGTGCAAACTGGCAAGCTTGCACTATAAACTTGTAATATTACTAAGATTTCTCTAAATAATAGTTTTCGTATTTCGTATATCGTCGTAAATTCATTTCATTGAGTTTTTTTTATTAATATCTATAAAATCTAAATGTGGTCAAAATCAAGAACAACGCTTGAAGAGTTAAGCAAAAATAATAAATAACTGTTATGAACAAATGTTGCCTGTTGTTTACCTACTCCTAAGCTTGTATTCCTTTTCTTGTGAATTTTTTAACTTTATGGTGCACAATAAAGCATAATTATTATTATTATTAAATACACAAATAAAAACAATACCTTGAATACCTGGAGCAGATAATTGACTTTCTCGAATATGCTCGCTATGCCATTGTGGAGAAGGAAGATCTGGAATTGGCTTGTCGTCATCATTGTCGGGCTCAATATACTCTGCCGAGACGTTATAGCCATCTATGATTGTGTCGCCCCAAATTTCGGCAAGCACATCTACAGTCTTTTTGAAGTTCTTTAATTCTAAATCTGAATCAACCATTTTTCCTTGTCCATCTAAATGTGAGCCATAAAAATCATGGGGAAGGATAACGCCGGACAATTCACGACTTAAAGGTGCCAAACTTCTTTCTACGTGGTTAAAGGCGCTTCTGCCTGGTGCGTTTGTAAATACAAATATCCTATCTAAATCATGTGCAGTGAAGTGCTGCACAGCGTGAGATATTACTTTTGTATATCTGGAGTTTTCGTCAGGGCCACCATCAGACGAAATAAAAATACTTAACTTGGTTTCAGATGTCCCTGTGCATTTTTCATTGCTGCCTTGACTGTACCTACACACTCGTCTGCATTTTAAATATTTAGAGTGTGTAGGTACAGTCAAGGTAATAACCCTACAAAATCTTGTTGATGTATTGAACAATTATTTTTAACTATTCAGTTCCCTTAAGGAAGCAGTCGTGTTTTTTTTCAATTTTTAATAATTTTATTTATTTAATACCTCTTAACCTCTAACTACTTTCATGAATTTAGGGGTTATGAAGATTCCTCAGTCGATTTAGTTCTTCGAGTGAATTTTTATCATGTGGGTCCTTAATAAGTTTTCTAGGATCCAAGGCGTTAATTGCCAGACCTTCCAATTGCGTAACGCGACTTAGGGCGACATACGCCTCCTGACCTTTGGCAAAGATTTTGCTGCCAAGATCTACGACAGCTTTGTCCAGCGTAGTCCCTTGCAGCTGGTGCACTGTCACAGCCCAGCACAATATCAGTGGCAGCATACGTCGCTCTATTTTACCCTGACCTCATCAATGTACTAACAGGATAGTTGTAGGGTGACTGGAGAGGGTTAGAAGTGATAGGCTCGGTGTCTAGTATAATAATTCCTTTTATTCTATTAGCTTATGCGTATATATACATGTATTTTATCGCTGATACAAGCAATATGCATTATGTCGCAGCAATCCATGAAGTTACTGTTAAACACTAAATGTAGTTGTTTACTACATTACACCTCCCCCGAAAGTCCGTTTCCCCCCCGGGGTGGCAGGAGAAAAAATAATGCATGTTACTTGCTTACATTTGTTAAAAAAAAATTAAGAAGTTATTTGATCTGATTGTCTTTTAGACAGGTAAAATAATTAAAAAAAAAAAATTATTCGTTGTTCAAACTTTTTGCTCTTTCTAGTGTCACTGTGAAAGGTAATGTATTAGAGATATGATAATATTGTTTTAAGAAGATTTTATTTGGAAAGAAGTATACTTGTCTAATGTTATCACGTTTTAATGTTACAATGTTACTTTGATGCTTGGTTTTGTATTTTCATTCCGTTTTGGTATGCCTCAACGATAGCTATAATATAATGTTTTAACTAATGCCGGTCGGAGTCCAATGCTCCTAAACAATAAAATGTGGGCATGGTCACCCTACAAGTGTGGGTATGGTCACCCTACAATACCTTGTGCTACGCACAGAGGTGCGTACACAAATTCATGGGAATCGTTCCCTAGGGCATGGTCACCCTTAAAAAAAAAAACACGGCATATCAGGCCTATCCTTTAGGGATATCCTGTACCTAGGCACATCTACATTAAGACAAAAAGGGTCTCCTACATCTTTCACGGAGGAATACGGTTGTTCTCACTATGATCAAGTATGAAGGACTTGTGCTCTAGCTGTATGAGGTCATATAACTTTGATGTGCCTCCACGTTTGCAGAAACTATTTAAGACCTCGTCTCCAAATTGTTGATTTTATCTAACAAAAAGGACTAGTTACGCAACGCTAACCTATCTGTATTCAACGATTATTAAGTGCTATACCGTTCCTAAGTGTATTTTTGGTGAAATAGTTATTTTAATTATTGTTTCCAAGCTTAATGAAATTACGTATTTATTTAGTTATTTCATATTTAATCACTGGGTAGCTAATCCAATAATTTCGTAGAACATAACTTTTCATCGATAAGTTAATTGTAATAAAATATTTGTTGCTAAGAAAATTTCTAAATGTGAGTATCATATTTCATTCAATGATTAAATAATTAATGTTAATTCGCGGCGAAGTCACGCGACCTAGTTAAATTTCAGCTGACGCGCGCGGTCGAACGGTGGCGCATGCAACGGATATTGTGAAATTTATTGCGATGGACTACATTCGACACTGCAAAAATGAATGTAATCGGCTGAGAGTTTAATTATATAGTTTTTTAAGTAATGAAAACGAGTTGTTATATTTTATGCATTTTACGTGTGACACTAGAATTACGCATGTTATCCGTATTTAGTCAGCGATATCTTAAGAAAAAGAGAAAAAAAAATTAACATGATTTACCTCTACATTTTGATAATTAACAAAAAACAAAAAAAAATCTACTATTAACCGTTACAGCTGCGTTACCGTCCGTCGCCATCCTCTTCCTCGTCCTCGTGGTGGGCTCCTTTCGTGCCGTTGCGGGATGTAGTGGGGCCGGAGTGGCTGGTACCTTGGTGGCAGCGGTCCTACGACTGCTACTGGTCTTGCGGTAGTCCCTGGTGGCTGCGACGGGCACTGTGGCTGTGATCGTGGCTGTGCTGGAGAATTGGCCAATATGCCATTACAATTGGGCAATGGGCATTGCGGCTGTGGTTGTGGTTGCGATGGGTGTTGCGGGGCATCGGGCGGCGTCGTCGCGCTTGGTGTTGGCGGTGGTGTCGGTGACGTGTCGGTTGTCTCCGTTACTCTACATGATCTGTCTGGGGCCATGGGAATGTTCACGGTGAAGGTGGCATTTAGTGTCACCTCCACTTTCCTGCTTCCATCATTATTCACAGTCACCCTTATCGACTGTTGGTACTGCACGGGGCAGGTCATCGTGATGTCGTCGCCCTCGACCGTGATGTTTACTTGTTTCGTGGCCATTTTTCTTCGTAATTGCTCTTAACAGGATAACAGGATAGAGTAGTTATGTATATGGTTTCGGTTTCTTGGTTCTTGATTTCACTGAAGATTCTTCACTGGTACGCGTTGGGCAAGGTCGCCATGTACTAACAGGATAGTTGTAGGGTGACTGGAGAGGGTTAGAAGTGATAGGCTCGGTGTCTAGTATAATAATTCCTTTTATTCTATTAGCTTATGCGTATATATACATGTATTTTATCGCTGATACAAGCAATATGCATTATGTCGCAGCAATCCATGAAGTTACTGTTAAACACTAAATGTAGTTGTTTACTACATTACATCAAACTCTGTTGTGCTTGTCTCAATTTTAACCCTCCCTCCCTCTTAAACCCACAATATTGTTACATATTACATATAGTTTTTTCGAACTCTACAAAGACAGCTCGAGGCAGCTCCCCGGGTTAGAGCTTGTCACGGCCCAGTGCGCCAAAGCTCCGTTGACTAAGCTGTGGCCAACATTTAAATTCTTCCGCAGCATTACTCTTGAACCTACAGCGATCTTTATTGCTTTGGGAATTCCTCCAGCTTTGTTCGGGTCGGAAGATATAAATTCAGCCTTCGGTGTCTGTCCATAGGTTTTAGCCTCTAAAGACACGTCTACCGCCACAATATCATACATCTAATGTTATTTAGTCTTTCGCAATTGAAAATCACGTAAGCGCCATATGTATGACGTTTTAAGTCTTATATATCTGCAGCAATGCTTGGGTAGGTCAACCTAATATCATTTATGTCCCACTCTCGTAATTATATGTATCTGTATTCGTCGCCCTTTCTTGTTTGCTCATCTGCTTGAAATACTGAGCAGCATCTGCTGCAAGTAAGGCCGTTTATTTTTTTTTGCAACAAAACCACTGACGTAAACCGCTGGCTGATTGTCGAAATTAACTAAATTTTCATCCTCCTAATCTTCTGCCAAATGCAGGACAGGCACGTCGCCCTCAGGGGTCCTCAGGCTCGTGCGGTTCTTGAATTTGTTGTTCATTTAAGGTTCCTCTTCCTTTTTTCGTTCCAAAAACGACATCGTGTGAATCGAAAATGATTTGGTTGTCGTCTTGTTCACAATTCGCACCGCGTAGTGCTTAAGTGCGTCAAAATTGACGATTTTAATGCTGAACCAAAATGGTAGCATGTGGGATTCCTGTTTGTCGGACTGTGGTGCCTTATTAATCCATAAAGATTTTCCAGCGAATCCTGGTTATAGCAATATCAAGTATAGTCATAGTCTAGCAAAACAGAAAATATCCCACTATAGTATTATACTATAGTACTATAGTAGTATGCAACATGTGTATTGAGGCGGGAACTATATTCACTTATGCAGATGACACTGCTGTGGTATTCTCAGGAGACACGTGGGAGGAGGTTCGCCTCTCTGCAGAACTAGGCCTCACAAAAATTGCAAACTGGCTGCAGAGGCACCTGCTTACCCTTAACACCATCAAAACCAACTTTATTTGCTTCTCCAACTGTAACCGCTCACAACCAGGGAAAGAATTCTTAATTAGGATACATAACTGCTGCAACCCATATGCCATCTGCTCCTGCCCATCTATTCGAAAAGTGGAAAACACGAAATACCTTGGAGTTACAATTGACCAGCGTCTCACGTGGCATCTTCATGCTGAGAACATAATGAATAGGATCCGCAAACTGACCTGGATTTTCAAAAATCTTAGACATGTAGCAACAAAAACTGTGCTAACTCAAGTTTACGTATCGCTGGCTCAATCTGTCATCACATACTGTATCTCTGTATGGGGTGGTGCCACAAAGACTAAGTTTCTTGAGCTTGAGAGAGCTCAAAGAGCATTGCTAAAAGTCATGCATCAAAAGCCGTTCAGATTCCCTACAAACGAACTCTATTCACTCAGTAATCTGTTATCTGTAAGAAAATTGTATATCCTAAATCTTATTCTAAAAACACACAAGCGAACCACATACAAAACAGACAATACAAGCACACGTAGGAAAAAGACTAATGTAATTAAAACCCATACAGTGAAAACTGCATTTGCCAGAAGACAGCAACAGGCACAATCTTGCAAACTATATAATCAAATAAATAAACACATTGACATTCATTCCTGCACCACATACGAGTGTAAGAGTAGGTTAACTAAATGGCTAAAAACTAAAACCTACAACGATATAGAAAACCTAATTCAAAATAAGTATATATAAGCACACACACACACGCGCGCGCTCACACACACACACACACACACACACACACACACACACACACACACACACACACACGCACACATCTCTTTTATATTAAGTACCCTATACCACATTAAATTTATATTAATATAATATAAGGAGTAGTTAATAGTTATATTAATGCTAGCATTTGTAATTTTTGTAAAAAAATGTATACTTATTGTAAACTAACCGCGTGGAAGAGCGGTGTTCTATTAGCACAAGTGTCTTCTCACTTAAAAAGAGACACCAGTGCAGCTACTGTAATTTGCTTTTCAAGCTACTGAATAAAATATTTTTATTTTTATTATTATTATTTTTTTATAGTGATCTTTTTTAATACCTATACGTTCCAATCTTCTTCCGGATTCATACTTAAATTTATGGCCTTCCGTTCAATTTTCTTGCTTTTTGGCCACTTACATAAGTTTTTGTCTTTATCTATCCACTTTGTTGGACAGGCAGATACATATTCATCATCGTAGACCATGTTATTACAGAGTAGGCCAAGGTGGTGACCGGTGGAGTGTCAGCAAGCTGGAATGGTAGGTCAGTTAGAATGGAAATATTTGTGACAGTCTACACCAAAAGGTATCACTTGGCGGCCTCCGCTTAGGTACTCTTTTACTGCTCAAATATAATATTGAATCTGTACAACGTAAAACGTAAGCGCGTCCCGTCAAATGATAGGTACATTTTCATGTAGACTGTCACATTTAATATGTTTTATTCAAGTTATATTGTATCACGACTACTAACTAACTTAAGCTTAAAAAAGCGATGATAATATTTATACTAGTAGATTGTTATTTGAGTAAATGTTTTTCGTTAGTTTACATACTGTATATCTACAGTTACAAGGATTTTTTCTTAGGTAGGTACCCATCTTGAAGGTGTCCGCAGCAGCTAATCAGGTTCAAACCCGACCCAGATCTTAATGACTAATTAACAATTATTAGTCCGCTGCACGAGCGATGGAAGGCCTACCACAAGCCTGTCGTATGGGGGTCGGGTGACCCGACACTCAGGTCCTTATAGATAGATAGATAGATCATTTATTGATAAAAATATAAAAAAATTTACATGTCAATATTTTCTTATTCTATAAGTAGGTACTATACATTATTATTAATAAGGTACATTTGGTATTATCACAAATTACAATATCTTAAAATTAATTGTTATAATTAATTGTTGTGTTTGTGTACGTCTTAATTTAATTTAATTTATTCATATTATATTGTACTATGTAATTAGTTTTAAATGTATTATAACATATATGGACTATTGCTGGAATAAATTAATTTCATTCATTCATTCATTGGTAAAATTTATTCTTGAACATTGACATTGAAACATGTATCAATCAATGTGATGTACTACATTAAGAGAATTCACAATATGAATGTAGCTATAAAAGTTATACATAAGTAGGTATTACTGAACCGTGATTAGTATAGGATATATTAGAGTTGACAGATCTGCTAGGTATATACTTACGTCAAAATTAGTATGGGTTGACAGCTATCTCAATCGTATTCTCATCGCGGTTCTGTTATAAAAAAATACACCCTTAAATGCTACACAAGCAACCGCCGCTATGCCAGTGCATTGTTTATTTACCCCGAGATAAATCAAACCGTAAGTCACCTTGGTGAAATGATCCATGTAGAATTCTTTTATTTTCACTTAAGGTGACGTAGTGGTTTGACGTTACTGAGGTATCACCAATCTCTTCCGTATTAAAATTGTCAGCAATTTGAATTAAGGGACTAATTGAGTTAGTGCCAAAATGTACTTGGACATCTCTGTAGAGGTGGTTGTTGGAAGTTAACCAAGCTAACGCTCTATTTAATCTTTGCATGTTCACGACAAATTCTTTGCAACATTCAAGATTTTCAAAATTTTCTACTACCAAAATTAAGCCGGCTGGTTGTGGGGTCAGTGGTAGCTGCTCAGCTATTTCAACAACATCTTTTGCAAATAAAATTACCTGTCCCTTGCACTAATTTTGGCTAAATCGGTTATTAAGTTTTAAGATTTAAAAAAATGGTACAATCCAACATAAAAACCGTTCCTCAACGCTCGTCAAATAGGGTATTTTACATAGTTGACAAATAAATAAGTATTGTATTGAACATTATAGAATTTCAGGTCCTATTTACGAATATTTGACTTAAATTACAAATAAATGATGTTAAATATAATAATAATAATAATAATTAAGGCGTAGGGATGTAATAAGGCGTAGGGATGTGACGACCCCATCGCCCGCTGGTTTTACCAGTGCAATCAGTCAACGCAGGGCAGCTTGTGGCGAGCTGTTGGGGATTAGCGACCTCACGTACCCGAGTGCTCCTGGAGAGTTCTGTTACCCGCAAGGAGGGTGGGTGGGACAGGATTCTCTGCCTCTGGCTTGCCTTAGCCGGCCGGCCAGAGTGGAGTCGTTAGAGCTATAAGCTCCAGGGGTGGAAGTGAAATATGCATAAGACGCGAGTTGGCACAGTGGCTGTTAACAGCCACTGGGTAGAAAGCGGCGCACACCTCTCGACACCCCTGAGCCGCTCACACCGGTGTTGCCCTTGAGCCATCCTAGATGTCGCTTTTTGTGGGGGCCCATCTTGTGAGGGCGAGTCACCGTCTGCCGGAAATAAAATTGCATACCGTTTTATTAGGCAGGCGTCCGGTTTTTTACCCCATAGCTCAGTTCTTAGTCCATCGCTTTCACCCAATAACCTAGTTCATTTTAGATTCCATCAACTCTCAATAGTCCTTACACCCTGGCGGGTGCTGCCTCTGCGTGCGTCCCATGACACGGGCAAGGGCAGCCTCCGCTCGGTGTACTCCTTACATTTCATTAAAGTGTCAAAAGGGCCTCTACGTGTTGGCTTCGGCTCCGCGCACGCCTCCCAAAGGTCCGGAACACCATTGTTCCGTGATGGGAAAGACATACAATAACATAATAATAATATTCTTTATTGTGCACAATGAAAACATGATTAAATACAGCAAATTAACATAAATAAAAAACTAAGCAACAATATTTTATATTCCTAAATAAAAATACGAGTTATTGAATCTGTGCGTCATGTCCCCGAAACGTCTCAGCGACCAATCAGAGCACGTGACGTCACGATGTAAATAACAAAGATTTAGGCGCGTTTCATTCTCAGGTTTTTAAAATATTTATTTGATTATTTCGTGTCCAAAGTGCAGTTTTCCGAAAAAATGGAAGTTGGTTTTACTAAAGGTGATAGTGCAAATTTGCCTAAAATTGATCCTTTCATGATCGCAAATTTCTTTGCGACAAATCCGGAGTTTTGTTCTGCAGAATTCAGGAACGTAAAAACTTCATTGTAAGTACAAAACTATCCTTTTCTTATATAATTATTATTAAATTAATTATAGATTACAGTTTGATTTATTTACTTAGGCTTATTTTTTTGCGGTAAATATTTTTTGTATGTATACATTGTAGTAGGAATAAAAACAAGGCTTCGATATAACTTTTAAAAAGAGTAAAGTTTACTAGGGTTAACTATGTGTTTGACGTAACTTTGGGAACAAATCAAATTATTTTGATCGGTGTTTTTTGTAAGTAATGTTTGAATGTTTGACGTATATGTAGAATAACAACAGGGATAAGCCAACAAGAATTTGTCGACAATCATGTGCGGACAAGTGTTTGCCTGCATTAAATCATCAGGCGTCCAATATTCCCAACATGTCATGTTATTATGAGTTTATGACGTTTATTTTGTAGGTTATAAATTATGGGTGTCATTCTGAATCCCTAACAACGTTTGTCCTAAAGTCACTTGCCCTAACTGGTTTGTCCTAATGGGCACATGCCCTAACGATCAATTGTCATAACGATTATTTTCCATAATGTAATGGTTAGCCTAAGACTCATTTGCCCTAAGCATTTGTACCATAACTATCAAGATCCCTAATGTTTTTTACCATATTCTTCGAAATCCCTAACAATGTTTGGCATAAAATAACATGTTCTAACTGTTTTGACCTAATGGCTATTACCCTAATGATCAATCGTCATAACAGTTACTTTTCCTATTGATCAATTATCATAACAATTACTTTCCATAATTAATGGTAACGAACTGTTGCCACAAAAGTGGGTTAGGTTAGGTTAGAACCGTGACCCTCGCAAAAACGAACTGCTGCCACAAAAGTGGGTTAGGTTAGGTTAGAACTGCGACCATTGTAAAAACGAAATGTTGCCACAAAAGTGGGTTAGGTTAGGTTAGAACTGTGATCCTCGCAAAAACGAACTGCTGTCACAAAAGTGGGTTAGGTTAGGTTAGAACTGCGACCATTGTAAAAACGAAACGCAATAGGGAAATCAAAATTAGGGCATACGAGTGTTAGGTCAAGCAACGATAGGCTAAGTGAAATTAGGTAACATGATGGTTAGGATATATAATTTTTAGGCCTAACAATAATTAGGCAAAAAAATAATTATGCTACATAACATTAGGATAAATACTCAATATGGAAAGTGTCATTAGGGAAAAAGATATTAGGACAAAAAAAAATCGCCCATTCGATAATAGGGAAACCAAAATTAGGGAATACGCGCGTTAGGACATCTGATCATTATGACAAACAATATTAGGGAATGCAAAGATAGGAGAAAAGATTTTAGGGATTCAGATATAGATCCATTATACATTCATTATTAAGTTATCAAAAAATCTATGAAGTCTTACCCAGAATAGGTTATTCGTATTCTGGCTATCTGTGGCCTTTATTTCTAATTTTACAGATCATCAAGAGAGTCATATGGTGATGATGCCATTGGGTACGTTCAAGTGAAGCGTGACACGACTTTGTGCATTGTGAAATGCAAGATATGCCCTGAGCGCCAAGTCCATCGTTCAACATATTCCGTCAGCTTGGTAGTGGAAGAAAAAAAGGGCATAGTTATAAGTGTCCAGTGCCATGACTGCCTTGGTTCACTAGGAGGATGTAAACACGCGGTAGCTTTCCTTATGTGGGCACATCGGAGAAGTGAGGAACCACCATGTACATCTGTTGAATGCTACTGGAAGAAGTCAAAATTAGCAAAAGTTGGAACCACCTTAAAGTTTATAACGGTTAGAGAAATGAAGGGAAATTCTTCTACAACACTGGAAGATTTTGGTGATGTAGTCTTAAATGATTTTTTGGTGGAAGCCAAAAGAAGGAATTTATGTACTACACAAATCCTTAAACATCAACCTGACTATGAAGTGCCTGTCATTCTTCAGTTCTCCATGCATTATTTAAGCATCAAGCATAAGAATGAAAGTGACTGCGAAACATTTTTAACAAAAATTAGGGATGTTTTCTCACAAGAAAATATAAATTTAGTAGAAAGTCTGACTAGAGCACAACACCAAACTCAAGCATGGCACGAGTTAAGGTATTATTAATTTTAATATATGATTGTACTTTTAAATTGATTTGTCCTTCAATCATGCTATTGGGACTGAACTAATTAGGATATAATTTAAAATCAATAATTAATATCCTAGAGCAGCATTTCCCAACCTGGGGTCCATAGGTAATAGGTATCCCTATAGTCTGTTGATTTCAAAGATAAAGCTAGATAAAGGTCTAGGGTGTGCCTAAAACAGGCATTTGAATTTGATTTGAAGGGGTCCATGGGGATCAACTTTGATAATATAGGTGTCCGCAGCTAACAAAGGAAATTGCTGTTCTAGAGTAACATACATATATCTCAAAATGTAAATTAGTCTTGTAGCTTTGCTAAAGTTATTGAAGTTCTTGTTAACATTCACATTCGACGACCGGTCTTGCCCTGGCCTAGTGGGTAGTGACCCTGTCTATGAATGGTCCCGGGTTCAAATCCCGGTAAGGGCATTTATTTGTGTGATGAAAACAAATATTTGTTCCTAAGTTATGGGTGTTTTCTATTTGTATAAGTATGTATTTATCTTTATTTAACTAATGTATATTGTCGTATAGTACAAGCTTTGCTTAGTTTGGGTATAGGTTGATCTGTGTAAGATTGTCCCCAAATATTTATTTATTTATTCATATGTGTTGGGCACCCATTCTACGGGGCATCCTAGTGGGAGATAGACATATGTATATAAGTAGCCACCAGTGCCCTGTTTATCAAAAGCTTGTAACTTGTAATACAAGTGGAAGTCCCTTTTTAACAGCTTTTGTTAGAAAGGGACTTCCACTTGTATTACAAGTTACAAGCGTTTGATAAACAGGGCACAGTCACTTGTTTTACAGTTAAATAAACTTTAAATTGTCTTCTTTTCAGGTACCTACGCTAGAATAACAGCATCAAAAACATTCAATGTTTTACGATGCCAAACAAATGATGGATCCTTGGTCGCCTTAATAATGGGAGCTAAAGTACCAGATACTCCAGCCATGAAACGAGGAAGATCATTGGAAGAAGTAGTAAGAAAGGAGTTGGAAAAAAAATATGGCAAGATTGCACAATGTGGTTTAATTATCAGCCATGAATTTCCAATGGTGGCTGCATCGCCAGATGGTATTTTAAAGGGTGACACTGTTATTGAAATTAAATGTCCAACGAGCCAGAAAAGTTTTAAATCTTATATACATAACAACACAATCACAGAAAAGTATGAAGCCCAAGTTCTTTTGCAAATGTATGTAAGTAATTTAAAAAAAGGTTTATTTTGTGTGGCAGATTGGGAATTTGAAAAAAATAATAAAGTCCATGTAATACCACTAGAGTATAATGAGATCAAAGTAAAGGATATTTTATATATAATTGTAAATTTTTGGAAGTTAAACATCTACAATGTATTGTAAAATCATTGTAGAAGTTTAACTTATTTAATATAGGAAAATAAAACATTTTGTAACCAAGTGTTTGTTTTTATTTATATGTTTCTAATTAAGGAATCTTGCAAATTAATTAAGGCACATGCAATAATAACACAATCGTCCAAGAACTTAACTGAATTAGTATTGACAACTGAATGGGGTTTAAGCATCGAGAACTCCCTTAGTCGTCTGATTACTCTTTCTATGTGTATCCGTAAACTTGCAATCTGCTTCGTTTTTCGTGCTTCAAGTTTGGTTAATCTGCACTTAGCTGATGCACTAGGAGGTCTCACTAAACTAAATCCCCTTTGTAATAACAGTTGCTCAATATGCTTGAATCCTCTATCAGCTAGAACAATAGCACCAGGTTCCAAATTATCTAGAAATTCGCAGTTTTCTACCAAACATACATCGGTGATCCTGCCACCATAGCCAGGAGATATGTAGTTAATAATACCATCAGGTGTGCTACTTATAAGGTATTTTATTGTATTGGCCTTTTTATAATTAGACCATGTTAGAGCCTGGTTGAGAGAATTTAATGGCTTTTGAATTTCAATTTCCAGGCAGTCTATTATGCAATTAATGTTTCTGTATTTATGCCTAAAAGCCATAGGTAAGTTCTGTTCTATGGCTTGCTTGTTAGATTTTATAATAAAACAATGTAAAGCCTTTGCAATGCTTGGCACATTTTTGCTAAAGATTTTGCTAGCATTAGAAACTGACATGCCAAACTGATCAGCAAGTTCAACAAGTTTAGTGTCCAATCTTATTTTTTTTAGACACAGCAATATATTTTCAACAGGAATACTAGTGTGTTTATTTATAATGCCTAGTAAATAATAACTTTCTTTTGGCATGCCAATATAAAACCTTGGTTTATTTTCTATTAATCTCAGAGTATTTGCAAGACATGATTGGTGAAATTCCTCTTGTTCTTTTCGTTGTCTTATTGCTGCTAGTTCGGACTCAACATTTTTTTTATCTTGATCATCACTGTCCGATGTCATTTGAAGAATTGAAGACTGAATAGATGGTGAAAGGTCGGTTTTGAGTTGCGATTTGGATGGTGAAGATTCCTCTGAGCTTGCCAATGTCTCCTCTTGAATGGTAAATAATTTTCTTTTTATTTTACTACGTCCCTCTCTTGAAGGTTTAACATGAATTGGAGATATTGCAACAGATGAAAACTGTATTGCTGTAGATGTTGCTTTGTGTTTGCTGAAACTGGTAGTCTGTAAGCCCATGCTTCTATATTTAGTTTTAAAATTTACTTGGACTATTTTACTTTCTGATTCTGGACACACTTGGGTTGATTTATTTTGGTTCTTTTCAATAAGTTTTGACTTTTCATGGATTACTTGTAAATGTGAAAGAAAAAATATTTCTATAGGTATTAATGAAACTAAACAAAAACTAAAGGTTCACATCAGTTTGTATTGAAAGTTATAAGGGTAGAGTATGACACAACTTTAGTATTCAGAAACACTTATTCAAGTTTTATGTTAAGAAGTTGATTAAAGTTTTACCAACATGAACTAAACTTAGGGTGGTATTCCATCTGTCCAATATGTTTGTTCAATGTCACGGCGTCTCATTCTCTCTCTCTCTCTCTCAAGCAAAACGTGAGACAAAACACACATTGGACAAAGAAATTGGGCAGGTGGAATACAACCCTTAGCAAAATACTCATGATTCTTATAGATATTTCCTATGAAAATCTAATTTAGATTTCTTTAACTGGATACATATCAATGCGTGACTGTACTGACATATGACAATTAAATTGCAGGTAACCACACATGGCACTAATGCAATGAGATAGTAAAGGCGAAGGGTCATAACAGGATAATTTTAGGTTATAGATTTACATACCTCCAGTCCCTCCAGTCCATACGTTATTATGTTGTGATTCTATGTTACATGGTGTATCTGTCGTAGTCGGATCGTATAATCCGCCGTATTACATTACGGCTAGCCGTTATCAAAAACAGGGGCGTTTTGAAATGCGGCGGTTCGACGATTAGCCGGATTGTCATTGCGATACGTTCTTCAATAAGGCGGCCAACGTTTAGCCGCATCGTACTACTATTTTAGATTGTAGAGTGACCAGTTCTTTCGGTCGCCTACGTAACCGGAGTTTGACAATGTTTGCAATTTAATTTATTTTTACCATGGTCCCACCGCACTACATGTGTTTCTTTTCCAAAACATTTCCTTCACAACTTAAATAGACGGAGCCCCGCACTGGGCGGTTTGCCCTTCGGGCATCTGAAGCTACCTAACGAACCTAACCTATTTACCTACCTACGCTTTTTTCCCCAAAGTGTAATGTTTTCACGGACGTCTCACTAAATCAATAGGTAGGTAGGTTAGGTTCGTTAGGTAGCTTCAGATGCCCGAAGGGCAAACCGCTCAGAAATAGGAGCCCCGCGAAGCGGGGCTCCGTCTAGTTAAGTTGCGAAAGAAATGTTTTTTGAAAAGAAACAGTCCGGCGAACTCCAGATTTGATGGACACCCCAGCGTTTGTCAGGCAGCGCCACGGGTGTTAAAAATGGGAACTAAAAACTGTCAAAGCGGCGGCTAATGACTCGCTGTATTACATTACGGCTAGCCGTGTTGAAGAACGTATGGCGCCGAATACATTCCGGCGGATTCTCATTCAGCCGCATTCAATCCGGCTAATCGTTAAACCGCCGCATTTCAAAACGCCCCTGTTTTTGAAAACGGCTAGCCGTAATGTAATACGGCGGATTATACGATCCGACTGCGACATATCCACAGTTTCAGTTGCTGCTGTCTGAGCGAGTATTTCTTGTATGATTGATGCACGCTGTCTTTTTAGTGCTACTGACCGGGGCATACTTTCGGCCGTTCTCTTTAAACGATCAGGTTGACATTCAAATCTAGAAGGTAAACAGGAGGGTTTCATTCGTATTGTCGAGATAGAACCCATAATTTTGTACTGCATATAGTTTTCCATATCCTTGGGCAGCTGTAATAGAGACAAATCAACTTTAAACAGGAAATAAGTACGTGTAAATGTAAACACAATATAAATAAACAATTTTGCTCTAACCTCCAAATGTTACTAGAGTACGTTAGCAGGTACCTATAAAGGAGCTACAGTTTTACTAAACTATCAATATAGATATTTTAAAGTAATACTACTCACATCAAAATGATCCTCGCAAAAATAAATTGAAGATTTGGGTGATACACTGGTCGGATCACGTCGTGCTAACTGCAGCCACTTTGCACGAAGATTTTGCGATCCAGGCACGTGGATAAACAATTTCGATGGGTTTTTAATGCTTGTATTTTGACACAAAGGAACAGCACATATTCTATTAGACTTTAACGCCATTTTTTAAAGAATCTTTAGTAAAAATAGTATCTCCCACGTATTGTTGACATTTGATCGTTACATCGTGACGTCACACGCTTGATTTGTCACGTGACTTAGCGTTTCGGCGGGAAATATGATATTTATTTATTAAAACTGACTTTTATTGTTGAAATGGCTCTAAATATAAGAAAAACAGTTATCAAGCGTATTTTTAGTCACTTTAGAACATATTGAAGTACTTTACGAAAATCTGTCAAATACCCTATTGGCTTATTCCGATGGTATATCTGCGGGCAACATTTTGTTTCAAAATGCAGTTGGAGGAAATTTTCTTTTTTTATTTAATATAGTTGTTACATCGGGAGCATGTTGTTATTGTACGTAGAGCCACAATTTCTTCCGGTAACAGTGTATTATACGTGTCAGCTTGTAAATTGAAGCGCTGCTGAGGATAAATATTTCTTTTACAAATAGCGCATGAAACATCGGCGAAAACATTAATACCAGCTTCAAAAGATTCTTCTGTTGTTATGTCCCTACGAACCTGAATGTTATGTCGCATTCTATTTAGCCGATCTGAACGAGATTCAGGTGTTTCGTTTAGTAACAGGTTGCGAATCAATCCAAGACGGTGGGCCCGTTGCTCCTCCGACTCGGTATATAGGCAGGCGGTCGTGGATTAATCCGCGGCGGTGGGCACGCTGCTCCTCCGTCTCGGTTGAAAGGTGCTCGTGGATTAAACCGAGGCGGTGGGCATGTTGCTCTTCCGTCTCGGTTGAACGGCGCTCGTAGATTAAACCGAGGCGGTGGGCACGTTGCTCCTCTAACTCGGTTGAAAGGCGCTCGTGGATTAAACCGAGGCGATGGGCACGTTGTTCTTCTGTCTCATTGGTTGGAAAGACGATCTTGGATTAATCCCAATCGGTGAGGACGCCTTTCAGTATTTTCACTAATTAATATTTTTTTATTGTACGCGTTCATTAGCGATAGTCTTTTTTTTCGCTGTTCACAACTTTCTTTTGATATCGCCTTCGCTCTAGACATACTACTTTGAGACAAACGTTTCTCCTTTTCTTCACTTGTGTCATTTTTACGTTTCTCTCTCATAAGAGTAGCGCGTTTGGACGGTCTACCCATAATTGTCAATAAACCTGTAGATAACGACTGTACATACTATTTACGTTCGTTCTGTACAGATACAAAAAACCTAAAAGAACGGCCGACTCCTAATATTTTATTAATAAAAATAAAACCGATAACTTTTATTTTTTTAGTTTGCTCAATGTACTAATACTTCAAAATTCGACACGTTATCAGCAATAGCATCATTTACTACTTCACTGAAAGGAGGTTGATTGCTGGTTGATGGTTCATTAGCGGTGAGAACTAACCTTGACGGAGAATTGGATCCCGATACCAGGTTCTGATCATTAAAGGTCTCAACGAGCTCAACATTTTGGCTCATGGACTGTGTGGATCGTCAACGGTCGAAATACTTTTTCCAGGTTCAACATTTAATCTTTTTCTCTTTCTCGCCGGCTCTGTCTGTGTACCAAAACGTTGTTGACGTAAATAATCTTTTAATGAATCCCGAACAACATGTTCGATCTCAGAAAATGGAGTATCCCGCGGCAGTTTCTTAAAAACCACATCCCGGTTACTATGTACATGGATATACAGTGTGGAAAGATAAGTCGGGCCCTGGAGGGAAACTACCTTAAATCCTTAAGCTAGCTTATTTTACTTTATTTTTAAAAAGAAACAAAATTGCATTCAAAGATTTTCTAAAACTCGCTTGCCTCGCCCGGGACTCGAACCGACTAGAAATTCCAAAAAATAAACACTCCCAGTTTTATTCTACTAGTCGATACAGTTAATGTTAATGATAACATTTCTCCAAAAAACATTAGGTCTTACACTCGTCTGTCGTATAAAATATCCATAAAATCGAATATCTAGTACAATTTTTAGACAAGCCAAATAGAAGAAAAAAAGAAAAATCTTTAAAGGCAGTTTTGTTTCTTTTTAAAAATAAAGGAATGTCTCCTTTAAGTAAAATAAGCCAGCTTAAGGATTTAAGGTAGTTTCCCTCCAGGGCCCGACTTATCTTTCCACACTGTATACCCGTGGCCATGAAGCTGCTTATTAAGGTCTCTTTTAACAGTATATATCTCAGAAGAAGCGTTATTTTGTGGGGACCGATCCTTTTTTTTTTCATTTCTGGCTGTTCTCTGGTCCTGTAGCCAACAAAATTCACTAACAGAACGCAGCCAACAAGACGTAGCTTGCCCTGTCTCGCTAATATGCAAGAGCGAGAGAGACACTACCAACGATTCGATGTCGATGCGCAATGAATCTTCATCCTGTCTATTCGATGTCATGTCTAACCTGTTTATTATTTTTCTTCTTTCTTGGATTCTGTTTATCCTTCTTCATCAAGCAATACTTCAGCCAAATCAGTAACAGAATACAAAGAATACAATTTTTTCCTACACAATGAACAATTAAATGTAGGACGATAGGCACTATCGTGTTGAGAGGGCTTCAAATAATCACTCATTTTACGCATAGACAATTAGTACACACTTTGCGAATACAATCATAACAATATGATAGCCAAAATTGGACAGGCACAATACAAAGCACATACATTGTATAGGTGAGACGTACGAGAATCTTGTGATTGTGAGGCCGAGTAACTGCGTCCAAATGTTCGTAAAAGTTGGCGGCGCCGAGGTCCTCGGGCGACAAGACTTGCGGCACCAAACCTTTATTCATCATTTCACGAACAGTTTTGCGGGCGTCACCCAAGTTGCGCTGACGTCCAAGCTCGTGTTCGTTCAAGGCGTCAATCATCTCGGCGATACGTTCACGGGAGGACGACATGGTACTGTACATAACACACAAAAAAAAACAAAGATGTAACAAAGTTTCGTATGCCTGTTCCGTCCATTGATCGATGCCTTCCATTCCACAGCAATGTCGTGCGCACTCACAAGTTTTAATAAGTTGCTCGCTGAGAACGTCTTGTAACACTTGACGACCATTGCCGGAATAAATATACTTGCGTAGGTATACAAGCGAGACAGTTAATAGAGCTACATTTGTAGGGTTTCTTCCATTTCGCCATAATACTCTGTACTCGCAATGAATCTTCATCCTGTCTATTTTATATAAATATAAATAAACAGTTTTCCTTACCAATCAGATTTTTTTCTTCAGTGCTTTTATTTTCAAAATCGGGTGTTATTTCTGCAACAACCTCCATCCATGCTCTATTTTTAGTTGTATAGACCAGCCAGTGGAGGACAACCTTTTAAACAAGATCTATAAATAAAACAATACACATGTATTTGTATTTCGCATAGCAACACAAAATACATTAATTCGCATCAGGCTCTTCTTCATCAAGCAATACTTCAGCCAAATCAGTAACAGAATACAATGAATACAATTTCTTCCAACACAATGCACAATTAAATGTAGGACGATAGGCACTATCGTGTTGAGAGGGCTTCAAATAATTAATCATTTTAACGCATCGAAAATTAGTACACACTTTACGAATACAATCATAACAATATGATAGCCAAAATTGGACAGGCACAAATCAAGGCACATACATTGTATAGGTGTGAAAAATCATCAGAAGCTCTGCATGTTTGGGCTCATTTGATCTGTCTCGATTAGGTTAACTCTGTTCTAGGGTCTCTCGGTCGAAATTTTATGTTGTGCAATATTTTAGCGCCTAAATTACTGTTTGGATCTTTGAAACTATATGGGTAATGTGTGTCTGGGATAGAAATAATGAATACAACTTCAACCTCAATGATAAATGTTTAATTTAATATAATTAAATTAACACGTTTAAATTGAATTTAAACCTAATCAAACACGCTTGACAGCCATTTGACTGTACATTCTCGTCCCCATTTTCCTAAAATCCTTTGAAGTTTGACTATATGCCATATTTTCGTTAATGACAATCCCGGAACTTTTTCAAGATAAATGGGGTAGCGCTGGCCGGCGATTTTGTGTTTATTGATGATCTGGATGATGTCAAAAATCTCTGCTACGGCGATCTCGTATTCATTGATTTGGGCATCAGTCGCATCTGCCTTCAGCTCCTGAATCTGAAAATGAAATTTAATTAGAATCGCTAATGGTGAATGTGAAGTCTTCCCATGGAAAACATTGGGACCGTTGCTCGATGATTACTTAGAGAAAGTAACGGAGATATCTGGCTTCAGTATGAGCTAATTCGTACGTCAAAATTTAATGACCTTAGAATTTAAGGTCTAATTAATAATTTACATGGGCCTATGTACACGTTAACAATTGAGTTTTCTCTCGACACTTATAATGTGGCAATAAAATTTTTTAACATTTACCCATGCCGCATAGTACGTCTTTGGCAATGCCATTGTCGTTAATTATTTATTAGTTTAATTTGCAAAAGTATAAAATGCTTTACACGAGTACTTTTGTCCAGTGCAGTAAGTTTGTTTACAGTGCATGTTTACCGTTTTCTGGATATCAGCCAATCGTCTGGCACTAAGTGACGACTCCCGTAATAAAATTCCCGTGTTCGAATAAAGTTACATGGGCGAGTTGAGAAGCACCACGTCAGGAGTAATAAAAAATCATGAGCGATTTACGGAATTTCAAATGGAAAAGATTTTTAGTGTATTTGTTACTTTCTTTTTGGCTGTATCGAATTACACATGCCTACTGCAGATTAAATTATAGTGTTATTAACAATCTGAAGTTCCGTGGTTTTAGGCTAGTCGAATTAATCTCGATCAAAGAGTCTGTATGACAGTTGTGTCAAAAAATACTGTCAATAAAGCTGTCTAGAGATAGAATGGTATTGTGATGCCGACACTGTGGGCTTTTGCATTAAATGAAACAACTTGAAGTTAAAAAACTTAGGTTTATTAAATCAATCATAGACGCTAAACATACGTTCCACTCTCTTGCAAATGCATGTCTTTCCTAAAACAGTGCAGAGATCTTGCATTAAAAATTTAAATATTTCATCATTCACTGCACTTTTTTTTAAGTAATACGGAGTTCGCGGCGCTTTTGTTTTTATTCTCCGTATTTCCCGTTTCGTGGCGCACATTTTTGTGATGATAGGCATGCATCTTCTAGCTTGATCCTTTCCTGCCATGTTAAATAGGTTCTGGAACTAAAACTAATGACATTAGCAACGGAATGGTAAGATTGTCATTGAGCTAGAATGAAACAAAAATAAAAGAGAGATAAATAAGTAACCTATATGCCAAACGGCAAAATGACGAAAAAGATTTTCACACTTACCCATTTTAAGTCATTCTTCAAGGTTGAAGATATTTCTTACAATCGATTTTACAAAAAAAATTATATGTACAAATGCTGTGTAATTTCCTGGCTCAGCGCTTATGCTGAACTGGTACATTTAATTAAACTCTGCACAACCGGAAATATCGATAAGTTTAATTAACTTATTAGGCCGCTATTTTTTGCTTACAATGTAGATAAGCGTATTGACGATATTGGCGACTTTGACCGGATTTTCCTTATCCTAAATTTCCTGCGATCTTATATTATTTCCCGTGGCTGTGGTATTTTTATTTAACTCTTTAAATAAGTTTAAATATCTTAAAGAGGTATAATATGATATATAGCGTTAGCTATATAGGTAGAAATATAATGCTATAGACTTAGCCAGTAAAGGCTATTAGCTAATATAAGGCCTAGTCATATGCTGCCATGAGATGCGGGTATGGCAGCCACATTTGCCACAGAGTCAATCAGACACTTTCCGTTGGTAGTTCGAGATGGCCAATGGCTCGTTGGATTCGTCCCAGCGAGAAGAATTCATTGAGCCCTTTCCCAACTGTGTACCTTCGCAGTGTGGCCCTTTACAACCCGAAATGTACGTATCGGTTGTGGTTGGTACGTATTTTTAGAAAGTGGACTAACTAGACAATTGGCTGACTCGGGCAGCTGGTCTGAATTCGTTATTGATTCGCAGCTTCGCAGCTTGGTTTTTCTGATAAACACAACTCTTGCTGGAAGTTGTTCAAGAGAGTGCCAATCACTCCAACACCCTTTAAAACACAAGCCCTCGTCACTGAAGTGACACACATGGAGTTTACTGACTTGGTATTATTTTTACGACTGCAAACATGGCAATCTCGTCGTGTCTTCCTAGTGAGAATACGAGGCACATGCACTACCTCCCTCCTCAGCCGCATGTCGTCCGGAATCGGAATATCAGCTGATATTTGTCGGGCGAGTGATGGGCGATGTGCCACTATCAGTGAATTCGCCAGCTTTTCACGGAACTTACGATGCGTGATTTCGGGAATTCCACGCCGTTTCAAAGAAATGGTAGTATTATTAGAGCATTGTGCACACTGACATTAAGTAACCTTTTGAACATTTTTATGTACCACTTTAAACACCTCTTCCGCTATATTAAGTACATGGATAACTTTCGATCCTTAAGTTCAACGCCACCCATTGTGTTATTGTAATTTCTTACATCCACAGGTTTCACTAGATCCCGTCCTGCTTTTTTGACCACGTAAGTTTCGGCAGTGTGATACGTCGAAATCATGTTTATAATCATGTATATTCGCCATAGAAAGTCTAAAGAGTTTCCCGTCTTTTAAAGAAAATTTGAAAAATTCGCTGGAATAGATCTGCAATCATTGACGATCTTGTGATTATCGGCGTTAAGTACTCCAAATGACCCTGAGGGAATGTGAACTCCTTGATGCTCTATTGGTCCTTGTGGAACTGCAGCTGGAGGTAAGTTGGTCCTAATTTCTTCACCGCTAGCTGTTAAAACTGTTCCAATGTGCGTTATGTAATCGTTGATGCTCTTCGGTATGCATTGATAATCTGGTAACGCTTCATGAAAGTTTGAGTACTGTGGTAGTACGTCTTGTCCTGACTCGCGTGCCTGTTGTAGAATCTCAACATTTAAATGGTTGCACATAACATGTGTGAACGCACTCTGTGGTAAACGTTCATGTAATCTTGGGTCAATTGCCCATAGATCGCGATACGTGGCTTCCACGATCGGAATGAAACCGCCATAGTCAAAGTTTTGACAGTATTTCCCCTGGATAGGAACCATGCTCGTTGCTGGTCCTACATCATATAAGGGTGCGTCTGTCGCTGGCGTTATTGGCGATCTTGTCATACCATTCACCTGGCTCAGCGTGAATAAATGTGGCGAATGATGATTCGTACGTTTATTGCGTCTAGATACTTTCATAAGTCTTGACAATGCGTCAGGCACAACGTTAAGCGATCCCTTTCTGTGCTCAATATCAAAATCGAATTGAGACAGTCTGCAACCCCAACGAGCCAACCTCCCTGACGGGTTTTCTACATTCATGAACCATTTGCGTGACGCGTGATCCGTGATCACATAAAACTTACGTGAGCCTAAATATGCCTGAAATTTCTCCACTGAAAATATAACCGCAAGAGCGTCCCTTTCAGTGGCGCTGTAATAAAAAAAATCAAAATCAAAATACATTTATTTCAAATAACTATGATCCATACATTGATAAAATTATAGATACATTACGAATCACAATAATAATCATACATCACCATTATAATACAAATGTTAAATTAAATTTAAATACTAAAAATAAAATAATAAGTGAATCCTTCAATATGGTCCATTAGCCAGTCCTCGCGTGGCTGGCAGTATCGAAGTATCAGCATATTGATAATAACGATGCTCAGCATACACCAGTAATCCATTGTGTGGGCTGCAGTAGCTTGGAGAGGCGCAGCCATCCGTGCCTGGTGTATATCCGCGGGTAGAGCCGGTCCTGGTAAGCAGTTCCGCGGATCGGCAGTATTACAATATAAGACGTCCATACTGTACGGCAGTTGGTAATATACTGCCAAACATCAATAATTATCTCATTTGGCGAGATCACTAAGGTTATCTCGTAAAAGGTCAGCGGCAGAGGTCAAGTCTTATCAGCAGCAAGTAACTTACGTAATAATCTACGATTGCGCATGATGACGCAACACTGTTTGTCTGTTTCGTTTGGTTTGGTGTTTACCCTTAACCAAGGAGCGGGCAAACACCGGCGGGCTGTAACAGTTAAAATTAATAAATTTAGCATATAAAACAAATTTAAAATTAAAACACATAATACAAGTTTATTTATTAACGGGACAATAAGTACATAATACAAAAGAAAACACAAAATTTACACATAAAATCACAAACTAACAAAAATCCTTACATTTTATACTACATATATTACTTAAAACTACCTAACCTAAAACCCGTTCTGCGTTATGCCCGGTCCAAAAGTCCCTATCACACTTGCAGCGTTGCCGCGCTGTATGGCGATGGAGACCTGTTGGACCAGCCAAGACCCAGAACGGGGGTCGTTACCCCTCTCCATCAGCCGCCGACCCAGTTCACTCAACAATTCACCCGCCTCGCTGCACCAGGGTCCGGCCGTTTCCACAGCAACCGGCACAAAATCGTACGCCCCCTGCAACTCGGAGTACTTGGCGCGCTTACTTTTGGCCGCTATTTCTGCCGCCGAACCTGCCGCCTTAACCGTGTGCCTTAGATGGGACGCAGCAAATGTACTAACACATGTCGCATCCCATAAAAGGCACCGCCCCCTTCGCCAGGGAACCCAGGTGAGCCCGTCGGGTCTTTTCCCGTCCGACCGAGACAAGCCTGGTGGTTCCAGTACGCACGGGATATTGGCCGACACCATTGCCCGCCGTACAATTTCGTTTAAAGAGTGGTGCCTAGGGAACCGACCGGCGCACCTCTGGCAACTTAACCCGTGATGGCCGTTCTCCTCAACCAACACCCCGCAAATACACCGGTGCGCGTCGCATACCTTGCATCCCAACTTCAGGGCCACTGCAATTCTCAGCGAGTCGTTATCCAGCAGTGTGCCCAGGTGCGGAGACGGCAAAGCATGCAACCACGCTCCCGACTCAGGCCTGGATACTGCCATGAGGCGCGCCAGGTCGGCTCCCCAAGGCCCCACTCTGCAACTTCGAAAACGCGAACTTGCACAGGATGTCATCCCACGCTCTCTGCGCCACCAAGTTGTCAGGACGTTCATCGGTGGGGCATAAAGTAGCCCACTTTGCCAAGGCCTCGGAAACAAAAGGCACGCAGACATCCCCACTCTCGACTCCCAGAATACGCGCAACAAGTCCCGCTGAGCCATGCGCCGACGCTAAAAAGGCCACCAAACCGATGTCCTGCACCCGCCGAACACCAAGGCCCCCGTACAGAACCGGTAAGGACGCCTGACACCACTGAGCCTCGTTTAAATTGACATTTAGCTTCAGTGGGTATGCCCCCGCAGGTGAAACACTCGCACTTGGATGGATTAATCTCCAGGCCTACAAGTTTAAATTTAGAATCACCGTCATATATCTTAAAAACTATTTGTCTTGTGACACACCCCTTGAGACTGTCTACCCACTGTTTCTATATATGACAGCTATACATCCTTTCAGCAATTACTTTTAGAATGCTGTTGTTGTCCCTCAATCGCCTCTGCATCGACGCGTACTTTTTGCGCATTAGGGCGTGAAAACCATCGACGCGAGCGCCTGCGAACATACCTGAGGCGCTGCATCTACGGGGCAGTCGCATCAGCATTCTAAAAGCATTGTTGTACATTGTATATTGACATTTGTATATATTCCTTTTTAATTTGTATTTCTAATTTTATTGTGTACCTATTGTATATTTTGACATGTGTTTTTGACATTAAAGATATTGAATTGAATTGTAGAGGACACGCAGTTGATGGCTGCCTCCCCGGTGTGGAACTTCTCTGCGGACGCCTTGACCTCTATAACTCCGCCACCTCCATTGAGAGTCTATTCAACTTCCCTGTTAAGTCGTCATCCTTTGGTCGCTGTTTACTGGAAATTATTTCTGTGACTTCCAATGGACGCGTGGCATCCATGACCTTGTATAATGTTTCCACAACGTCCAAAATTTCGAAAAGCAGTCCTTGAATGTACTGTGATGCTGGCGAGCGCGGTAGTATCCCCCAAGTCCCTACTGGGGCCTGGTAACGGCTGCGGGCTCACTGGTACGACCGGTGTTGGAACCGCATTTTCTGGTGTTCCAGCTGCAGGAATCGTACTCGCCGCACCCTGCGCCGGGGCTGGCGCAGGTCCTGGCGCGACGACGAGTTTTATACCCTTTGTCATTTTCACTACACTAACACTACTTCACTATCTTAAAAGTTGACAAAATGTTCTTTAATGGGGTCACCAATGTACGTACCCTTGTAGTGGTACGTATATAAATAACTAATTCAAGGTTGCAGATTGAAGGTTGCTAATAACTATAGTCTGAGAATGTATAATAGAAACACGTGCAGGAAGTTACGGACTAATTTATTGACTGAAGCATCGCGGGCGCAGCCGCGGTTATATTAAGTTATACAGAGTTGTCTGCCAAATTCTTGGCAGAAATGTCAAGTAAATAGGATAGCGATAAAGCTATTTGTCTTTTGTAATAATTTGAAAGGCAACACTTACCTTTACTCAAAAACACCATAGGCATATGGTATTTACTAACAAATTTGTTAGTGTCAATTATGCTAAACTTAGGTACTAATATTGTATAGAGATATATGTACAAAGATTGTATAGAGATATATTTAACTTATGTCTAGTATTGTTTTCTGCCTCTGACATTTGCTCACAATAGGGGAATGTGAAAAAAATAATTTCATGCACCGCAAGTGAGTTTAACTGTTCAAAGTATTTAATTAAATTATTGCGACCAATTACACCATGCCTTCTATTGTGATAGGAGCTTTTACACATTTTTTAAAACAAGTAATGATATTTAGTTTTCTTTATAGGAGGAGGTAGGTCATTCCAGCATTTCGATGTTGCGAAACGAAAACTGCCCTTAAATGAAATCAATCTGTGTATGCGTGGAACGCCTATTGCCTTAACAATTTGTCGTATAAATACTTTGGATGTCCACTATACTTAATGTTAAACATTAGTGTTACTAGTTTGAGTTTGCGCCTGTTGAGTATATTATATGTATTTCGGTAATGAGTTATATGCGTATTTTGTCAATATTAAAACAATAGCGTACTAGCTAGCTGTACCTATTATGTGTTTGCCGTTCTTTATTAATAGTTACGCCGCTTGGTTATTCCGTTATTCTGATAAACACAACTCTTGCTAGAAGTTGTTCTAAAGAGTGCCAATCACTCCAACACAAGCCCTTGTCACTGAAGTGACACACATGGAGTTTACTGACTTGGTATTATTTTTACACCTGCAAACATGGCAATCTCGTCGTGTCTTCCTAGTGGGAATACGAGGCACATACACTACGTCCCTCCTCAGCCGCATATCGTCCGGAATCGGAATAGCTGATATTTGTCGGGCGAGTGATGGGCGATGTGCCACTATCAATGAATTGTATACAACACTTTGTGGCCTTTGAAAACCTCGTTTTGTAATTTGTAACAAGTGTTTTGGTTTTAATAAGCTATGGACTATCGGTGATACTCAGGGTTCGTGGGTCTGACGCTCTATTATCACACTACACGTCTGTGTTATTCCTAAAAAAATCTATTTACCAACTGAATTAATTTTTAGAGAGAAATAGTGAATAGTATTGGGCGGCCAGCACGCTATAGAGCGTACAAAATAGGTAAAACTAAGATGAGGGAGAGAAAACTATTGTTTAAGCTCGAGACACAGTTTATAATATTAATGCTCTGCACAAAGAAAACAACACTACAGTAAGGCAATACAGAAGATAATTAGGGCGAGCGAAGCGAGCCCTATCACTATTCGATAAACTATGCATTCTTGTGGTACACTTTACGGAAAAACTATCCCACTGTTAGGTTTGAAATTTAACATAGTAATTTAAATTCATGTCTAGATGTGTTATCAAACATAAAAATATAATTTTATAAACCTAAAAAAATAAAATGAAGGAATAACACTTTGTATTACTACTAGCGCCATCCTCATGGTTCAAAAGTTAGGGGAAATAAAGGGTAAAACACAACTTTTTTTCTTTCAGATCGATTATTTCCGTAAATATTAAGTTGATCATAAAATGGTTCTTGAAAACCCGTATTCGTTTTAAAAGACCTATCCAACGACACCCCACACTATAGGGTGGAAGCGAAAAAAAATTTCATCCCCACTTTAATGTAGGGCAGCCACCATAAAAAAATATTTTTTGTCCATCTTGTTGCGCAATCAATAATAGGTCCTTTCAAATGTGCTATTTTCAACAGATTCCTGTTTGTAGGAATACGCAGAATCTTTACAATCTTCCTGGCTAAGTCTAAAGTTACTTGGATCTCAACATTTTCATTGATAGCGTCTTTAATGGCTAACTGTAGAGTGCGCGCTGCGCATAACATACCCCTCACGTTGTAAGTGTCATTACTAACAGCATTTTGTAGCAACGTCAACTCGAAATTTGCAGATTCTTCTGATACTTCATTCGGTTCATCATCTCCTTCATCGCTAGACATATCAGTATTATCTGCAGAAGTAGTGTCTTCAAATACGTCTTCGGAACAATAAGTACCCTTTAATAACTTTACCATTTTTTTCATATTGGACCCGTTGTCAGTTGTCAAAGAGTAAATTTGATCAGTCGAAATATAGAACTCGGCTAGTATTTCTAACAGTTTTTCTTTTAAAAACTCGGCCGTTTAACACTGAAAAATTTCTGCTACTGCTAAATTTCTGACTATAATCTTATCGTTATTCAGATATTGAATAGTAACTCCGAAGAATTTTCGTTCAGAGCATGTAGCTGAATCTACTTTTAGGCTGATCAGTTTTTCACGAATTATATGCTAAAAGGGCTTCCCTTACATATAAGGGTAACCCTTATAAGCCATATGCGGAGCGGATGATAAGGGTTTTGTAAGGGTTTCGTCTGGCAAAGGGTATGGTGAGTTAAGCCTTATGCAAAAGCCTTATAAAACCCTCTATAAGGGATAGCGGGCCGGTCCCTGCCTCGCGCACGAGTGTGAGCGGGCTTTAGCTGGGTTATAGTTATAACCGCGAACACCGAAGTTCGGAAATTATCTTTGTCATTCTCATTACGCCTTAAGGCATCGACGGGATGATCAAATCGACCGAAAGAAATTGGCGTCAATCTTATCTTGCACCCATCCCATTTATGGTGACATTAAAGCGCTCTAAAGGGGAGTTTCCGAACGGTCGTCAAGCTGTCAAATCATCGTGTTGAAATCTCAAATCAGTTATTATACGATTTATACGTGGAATTTATAGTTTAAAGTGTAAAATTTTTATAAATAACGATTAACAGTAATTTACATTACAGTTTGTACTTACCGGCCTTTGTTGAAGCCGAAGTGACAAGTAACAGACGATTATTAATTATCTCCTTGCTCATCCTCATACATATTTTTATTAAATAATGACAGCATTTGGTGACCTGGTGAGCAAAACAGGAAATTTTACTGTATAGCTAGCCTCTTGGAATGCATAATATAATTCCAGTCAGGGATTTTGTGCTCAGTGAGTTTCTGTGTTTAGTTTTATTTAGATTGATGGTAGAAAAAACCCGTTCCACTGCAGTACTTGAGAGTGGTAAAACCATGAGATAGTTCATAAACTTGCACATGGTCGGAAATGCTTCCACATCCCCTATTTTTTTGTTTTCCAACGGATGCCCAAAATCTAGGGACATCGGCTTCATCGATGTTTATACCAGTGGTGTTTCTGAGCAAACGCCACTGGTCATCCAATTCCTGTAATTTTGATTGGTCAAATATATTTGGGAACAGCATTGCTACTATTGCCACTAGGTGCCAGGGAGTTATGTTTTTTCTTTGATAATTTTAGAATCTAACACTTCTATTTGTTTAAGAAGTGGGCTAGCAAATCGGAAACGTCGATATATTTGGCTAACTCCTTCAATATAGAAACCCAGAATTTTTAATGTTTTGATATCATTGTTTGGATATTTTTTTTCTCTAATTGCAGCTTTTACTTTTGCTCACATATGTTATATCCTTGATGTCTAAATAATGACCTGGGTTTCTGTAGTTCACTGCTTGTATGTCAGTAATAACAGGTCATATTTTTCCTTTGGGACAACTGTTCGGTTAAAAGGGTATATATCTATACTTCCTTTTTTAAATCCACTTTCTACCTTTGGTGTCATTTGGCGTCAAGCATCTGCAAACAAATCAGCATTTTTTTGTTTTTGAATTTTCGTGCTTACATTTTGTCGTTGCCAGTCAACAAGCTTCATGTCCCACGTGTGTTTAAACGATTTAAAAACTGCCAGGTCCAGCGGCTGCAATAAGTGGGATGTGTGTGCCGGCAATTTCAAAATAGTTATCATTCTTAATGGCTAATACTTATTACAACCCTTTCGTCGAGGTGAGTTGTATGACTATCATAAATAATTAGTACAGGTCTTTCATGACCCAAACTTGGAATCATTATATTTGACATATAATTGTAAAAAGTTTGTGTCAATCCAGCGGCGTTTAGTTGCAGCATAGGCAAGTTCGAAATCATACTCCGGTTTAGGTTTTGCTATCCACTGCTCATACTTATTCATGCCTTTATATATTAGCAACGGATTTATTTTTTTACCAACTGCATTTACGGCTGCCAAAACCGTAATATTCTCTCTGCCACTGCCAGCCATTGTTCTTACGCAAGGCGCACCAACTGCACCAACTACTTTGGCTTTGGTCGGATCTAAACATACAGATGTTTCGTCAAGATTCCAAATCCTGTGAGGGTCATCAAGTTTTAACTTCTTTAGTGTCTTCCAATAGTGAAAAATACTCGTTAAAAAGGGTCTGTACATTTTTTGCGTAGATTCCACCTATTGAGGTTTTTTACTGGATAAGCCATGCCGTTTTCGAAACCCAGTGAACCAATCATCCAAATAAAAAAAAAGAAATACATAATTTACCTCTAGGTTAGGAATTATCCGCATTAGCTAAAAAAAACATACCTTACAGCAGATTTCACAAGAGGATTTACATACATACATACAAGAGAGCGCCACTCTGCCCTATTCTACGCCACTTCGCGCCAGTTGGGTATTCCGAGGGCGGACAGGTCTTTTTCGGCTTCGTCACTCCAGCGGTATCTGGGACGCCTTGACAGACGTTTTCCGCTGCAAAGCTCGATACGCTGGAAATTCAGAGGAGTCCATCGAAGGTTTTATTGACGCCATTGAAGCCTACAAAAAGATTGTGCAAATATCTCGGATGGCGTATTCGAGGGTTATCTATGCTTGTTACGGACACCCAGCGACTAACTTTAGTACCTACATACCTAATAAGCTTGAATTTTATTATATAGAATCGTAGACATAGTTTAAGAAGTAGTTAGGCTAGAATAGGGCATTAAATAGGTAGTGTCCGACCGAAAGTTCGGTTTCGGTTTCGGCCAGTTTCGGCCAAAAATTCATGTTTCGGCTGTAGTTTCGGTTTCGGCCAAAAAACGGCCGAACCTTTCGGCCGGGCCGAAACTTACGAAATGGTACTTCGGACAAAGACCAAAAGTTGGGGAATAAGTAGGACAACAATATTAATACATATCTACATATACTGATTCATGTATAGGTACAGAAATTAATTGGTTTATTATAAAACACAATTTCACTAATGAGAGCGCCACTGGACGGTCGACGCAGTCTTAAGAGGCTGTCAATACTTATAACGCGCACACTGTCTAATTGTATCGGAGTGAATGAGATAGCACTGTCGCACGTAGCCGTTGGCCGAGTATCAGCTCGGCCCGAGTCGAACGATGTCTTTTTCGCTCTTATTCACTCACTTATTCAGTCATTTTCCTATCTACCTCTAATGGCAAATTTTAAGCGAGGCTAAAGGCTACGCTCAACTAGGGCCGCAAAGTTGATTTTCTCAATAGTTAATATTTTGCGAAGCTGAACAGCTGACTATTGATTAAAACGAAGAAAAAACCCTTAAAAGTGTCCCCAGTACAGTTTTTCATACGAATGCTCGACCTTAGCCTCACTTTTTACCTCAATTTACCATTGGTTTGTGTTCCACATGTCCTCTACTTCAGCTTAGCCTTTGGCCTCGCTGCGCCATGCTCGGCCTGCGGTCTCGCTTTTTAATACAATGGACATTGGTTGGAGTCTGTGCTTAACTACTTATCCTGAAGCCTGAAGCACGGCTTTGACTTCGCATGAAAGTTCGCCTCACTGGGGCACTTCGGACTTTTAGGCCCAGGTGTAGATCGGTACCCGGCCTTGCGATATTGTTAACAAAAAATTTCGCGCTCGCTGCGCTCGCGTTTTAGGTTGCTGTTTTGGTTGACCCTGTATCTACTTGTTAGCTTGACTGGTGAATGAATAGAGTTAGACCAAGAAGATTCTGCAATGATTTTGATAGCATACGCAGTGCTACTAGTGCAAATGTTATTTATACGTCATCATTTCATAGAAGTTTTGACGTTTAAAGTAACACTTGCACTGCATGTCTTATCAAAATCGTTGCAGAATTATCTTGGTCTAACTCTAGTAATTTTCTTAAAAAACTGCTTAAGTAACATCAATTTCAAGGACATTGGGTGTTGACAGCCCATAATATGTGTGTAAAAGCGGTTTTATGAGATTTTTTCAACGATTTTAACAAGTCTACAAAAGTTTCGGTTTCGGTTTCGGCCGAAACTAGAGCCAAAGCCGAACATTCGGTTTCGGTTTCGGTTTCGGCAAAAAAACATGTTTCGGTCGGACACTATAAATAGGTTTATAACGCAAGGTCATTGCGAGTGCGAAGCGGCAGGGAATCGTTTCGTCCTTGGCGCGTGGAAAGAGACAGCGCCATACTACCGATATGTTGCTGTCGCTTTCTTCAATAATAAGGCTTTTAATCAATAGGAAAATGTTATACATTTTTGTGGAATAACATATTTAATGCCCTAAGTGTACATTAAACTTTCTAAAATATTGTATAGTCTAAGTACCTACTACTTATTAACAAAAAACGCATTTTATGTCATTTAAAATCATTTGCGGCTAAATCAGCTTTACTATTATATAAATACTTAGTATTCCACAACTTTTAGTACAATAATTGTTAGGTACAGGTTTATAGATGAATAATTAATCACATTAAAACAATGCATTAGCCACTGTTGAATTTGCTGGACCTTATGTCCGTGTAATAGGGTATACTGTATTAGTAGCTAGAGAAACCGCGCGTACTTTGTGATCTAGTTTCCAGAACCTTCGTCATGAAAGAGATAGGAGATATATATGTTAGAGTAGTAAGGCTGCTCCTGCGCAGCCAACCCGGTTCGTTGGAACATTCTAGAAGTCCACCGGAAATAGATATCTATTGGCTAATTTTTCCCCAAATTTTTCCACCCATATGGGATCAAAATTGCATACTCGTATTTATACTCGACGCGCCGCTCGGGCCGCCAGTGCGTCTTTACCGGTTAGCAAGTAAATATTAACTTCGAGGTTACTCTGTTCGGAAAGTTCTGGATCCTAGTTTCATTCTAGATTTTTCAGTGTTTAAGTAGATTTAATAATTTGCGTATAGCCTTAGTGCGGTATAAACAGACTGTTGTGTAAAATTAACCTTTCAATGACCATTATAGACTTTAATAATTCGAGTTGTGTTTTCATTAGTATCCCAGAACATAGTAGGCTAGGTCTTCGTGGGTGCACACTAGATTTGCAGCCGGTAAAAGTATTAACAGGTCGATACTGAAGAGCACTCGACTGTAGTCTATTCGAAGTTTAGGTTCGCATGTAGGCCTACGGGGTTCCGGCCCCGTGCATCGTCTACAATGCTATTAAAGCATTCAGCCGCAGATTGGTGGCAGGGCATAAAACCTGAGACAACTTCATGGCCGAAGTAATTGACAGCTTGCGCCATGTCGCGAACTACCCCCATGCGTGTGTATGAATATATTACTTTATATCACTAATAGGACTGCGATAACACACACGCATGGAGGCGTCGCGATACCAAATAAACCAGTGCCTGGGTTCCTGTATATATGTGACTCTCTAAATCCTTACCTTGTTCATTGCTGATTATGATGCAATCGCAGTCTAGGTGCTTCGCTTATTAGAGGTTCTCGTCGTTACCTCGGAGCTACCGTCCGACATCTGGGGGTTAAATAGTTTAACTACACAGTCAATAAGTACGGTTAGTATGATATGGTAAGAGACATATGGTCATTAGTTAATGTCTGTCAGTAACGTCAAGGAGACTCTGCATGGTTACATGGTCAGTAAGTCCGTAATGTCCCAGAGATCATACTCCTCCCACAAATCACCGGCACCACAACCACAGGGGTGCCGTCAAACATACGCCTGCCACAGGCACTTCGACACCGCGACCACGGGGGTGTCGACACATCAGCCTCGTCAGGCTCCAGGCTAAACACCGTACAGGTTGCCGTCAGGCACTAGCTCACGGGCACCACACCCACAGGGGTGCCCTTCTCCACTCTCCAATAACACATGGGCCTCACAACCACTGGGAGGCCCTCTCCTCTGCCTTCTATAACCAAGTCCACCGTACCTCACGTACGGTGGTGATCTCCCTCGTAACTCTAGCCAGGTAGTGGACACATCAAATACATCAACGATCAATAGTTACGGGGACAAACATTCATAGAGGGCACAGACCAAGGGTCTTTAGTATTAGGCTAAGGGACCACGAGATAAGACTGAATAGTTACGTTATGAGTACAAGTTACACTGTCATGGTATAGCAAGAGACTTACGAGAAATGGAGAATACACAGTTACAATACAATGAATAGATATCAAAGCAAGCGTACCTATATCAAACTAACAATACTTAACTTATAATAGATGAACCAGTCGCCGGCTACAACCAATCGGCACGTGGTCTTCACGTATACACTTGTTCACACTACTGACTGTTCACCATGGCCGCAGAGGGCAAAATGGACGAGCGACCGGACGCGCCGGAAACTCTGAAGCACTTTACTACCCACTTTTACAACAGTAAATAAAAACTAAGCCAATATCGTTGGCGGGGCGGACGAGAAAAACTATTTGACAGGTTAGCTTCGATGACAGATGACAGACGTCATTTAGGGCGCGTTCAGATGTAGTTAATATCTGCACCTCTAGCACAACTGGCCGCGACAGGCGCGAGAACAGACAGATCGGCGCGACTTGGCGGCTTGTCGCGTGTTGGCAGCACAACTCACGCGCGAGAGCCGCGACAAACTCGCGATCAGGTGTCACTGTCAGAAAATGACACAGATCGCGACTTTGAACTAAAAACCGTAGCACAACTACCTTATTTGTAGACAAAATGTTCTCTCGTGTTTACGTCAAACCGCGAGTCAAAGTCTACGCGACTTGAGAGCGCGACTTGGGTGATTGGGACATTTTTGTGTAAAAAAGAAATTCAGAAATCTCTTCAAAAGGTAAGTTAAAATATAGTTTATTTACGAGAATGCTATTTAATTGCCTACTCCGTATATAACAAGTACAATATAACAAATAACCATCACAACATTTTCAGAATGGCTTTGTTCTTTATGTTAAGTATATGAAGAAAAACGAGCCCGACAAATTCAGCGGGCTCGTCTAAGGGATTTAGCCAACCCCTTCGAGCTCCCGGAACAAGAATTCTTCCATAACTACAGAATGAATAAGCCTATGGCTTTATACTTGTGCCGGGAGTTGGAAGGTGCGTTGGCTCCCCGGCAGCAGCATGGGCTCCCTGTCCATATCAAGGTATATAAGTAATCCAAAATAATTGTAATTCTATTTGAGCTATAAAACTGCATGGGCACATTATGAATGGAATTCATTCATAAAGTGTAAGTACATTTATCCTTGGAATCTTTATATTCATCATAAATCATAGCAATATTTACCATCGTAGGTGCTGGTTGCCATTAAGTTTATGGCAGGTGGCAGCTACCAGCGGGAGGTCGGACAGGACCACACTTTATGCGTGGCACAAAGGACAGCCTCCAAATACCTGAGCCAGGTGGTAGCTGCTGTCAACAGAAGGTATGATGTAACTCTTAAAACGATAATGGATAGTCCCCATTTTGTCATTGACTAGGTAATATAAGAATTAGGTAGGAGCGAAAAACAAATTACTTATTAAAATCTCCTATTATAATAATTAAACAATCGAAAAAAAAACGAAACGAAGAGGCACAGCTATGGTTAATGTATACTTACATTAAATAAGTAAGTACATAATGTAGGTTTATATACTTAATAGCATTACTATTGCTAGAGAGCAAAAGAGAAGGCGTAATATGAACTTCGTATTACCTATCTATAGTTCTGTTTCTGGTATTTGTTACGCTTGATTTCCACCGATTCATAGCAATTTGTTTTCAGCCTTAAACCGAAATGGATATCCTTCCCGGGTACCGAGGGGGGAAGACGAGACGTCGCGGCAGGTTTTGAACAAAAATATGGCTTGCCAGATTTGTTGGGAACTGTGGACTGCACCCACGTCTCGATCTTTCCTCCTCCTAGACCGCACGGCCTGCAGTTCATCAATCGTAAGGGAAAGCATACAATCAACGTGCAATTGGTGAGTTTCAACAAGATAAAAATATGTAGGTACTAACACTTTTTTATGTAAAAGATATATACCTAGTGATACTTCAAGCCTTCTTATGCTTAGGTACCGTGGGACTTAGTTTGTGTTAGAATGTCCCTATAATATAACTAAACGAATATACTACTAAACTAAATTAATAACTGGCTTAAATCTAAAATAGGCCCTTGAGGTATTGTACCAAGGATGCTGGCGGCATTTCCTCATTGTATCACAATGCTAATACGTTGTACCAGGAAGCCGCCAGCTATTCGGTCACCAATTACTGCAAACAACTTGTGCGCGATGGGACCCCATGGACCTAGAGTTTCAGTTTTCAAACCTTCTTATGTTGACATACATTTCTCTAGCTAACTAGCTTAAAAAATTATAATGATACTTAGGGTCGGTTGCACCATACTGTTTGTATCGTTAAAGAGTTCTTTAAATTTTTATCTATGGAAAGTTTCATAGTAAAGCGCCGGGGCGCGCCGGCTCTGACGTTGATCAGTCTGTCAAATGTGGTTGGTGCAACTGGCCCTTAATCATCATGGAACAACAAGCACAACGTACTTAAGTATGGCGCGGTAATTTTTACAAGGAGGATGTTGTAAAGGACAACAAATTTATATTATATTTTATATTTATGAATAGGCATACTACGTTATTGAAACACGTTATCTTCACAAGCTTTTAACTTTTAGATTGCTGATGTAAACTGCAGGTTGCTGCATGTAAATGCTCAATACCCGGGAAAGGTTCATGACCAGTTCAGTTCACGGAGTGGTTAAAGATGAGATGCGACGGCTATACGACCTGAGAATCGGGTCGTATTACCTGCTGGGTAAGTATATAAATTGTATAGAAATATATGTATGTATGTTCGCCTGCGAAGCTGATGGTCCTGGGTTCGAATCCTGGTAAGGGCATTTATTTGTATGATGACACAGATATTTGTTCCCGAGTCATGTATGTTTTCTATGCATTTAATTATTTATACATTATACATATCGTCGTCTGATTAGTGAATAGGTACCCACAACACAAGCCTTCTTGAGCTAAACGCGCGTGAGGCTTATCAATTTGTGTAAGAATGTCCTTAATAGTTAATAATATAGTTATTCACAAAAAATCTTTAAATTGATTACATGATTTCAGGAGATTCAGGTTACGGACTGGAGCCATGGCTTATGACTCCAGTCCTTAATGCTGCACCGGAGTCTGCGGAGGAGCGGTACACAGCATGGCATTGCCGGGTCCGCAACACCATCGAGCGGACCAACGGGTACCTGAAAGGGTCACTGCGTTGCTTGGGTTGCGACCGCTCCCTCCACTACAGCCCAGAAAAGGCGTGCCGGCTAATATATGCCTGTTGTACCATCTACAACATCATGAAACATTTCAGGTAATACATTACGTCTATCGTAGACTACAATGATAGTTACCTATTAAAATAACATTTGGCGGGTCATTTTCGATCTGAACAGGGTGCATGGGTACATGCCCCACGGTCTTCTCAACTATGTTGATTGCTCCATAATGATTCTCGTCTAGGAATCGCAGTGGCCCTACAGTTAAGAAGTAAAGAGTCCAAAGCGCAGCGGCCTCTATGGGCTTAATTTTTTTTTTGCAACTGTTGCATATATATCGTAGCACTTGTATTTTATTTTGCACTTTTTAAAGTTGCAAAATGTCAAATTTTATATTAAAGGAAAAAATGGAAAAATTACGCTTCCGGCAGGACTTGAACACGCAACCTCCGCAATCCGTGCGTTAGCTCTGCCAATTGAGCTACGGAAGCCTACCAGAATCTTGCGAATCTTTCCATTCCTTCCCTTATGTATACACGCCTTTGGGGTGGCGTATAGCGACATCTACCGACAGACAATTACATCTTTTAACGGCACCGGAGTCTCAAGTTGCATTGAGAATTCACCAGTAACAATGTGCTAACCCGTACCAAGCCGTACTAAATCAATTAATAATGAATTAAATTAAATTAATTTATAATGTGTAAGCCAGTCTATTTTTGAAAGTGTTCACCGACGGTGCACTAACAACAGTTCCACACATTTACCACACGATGCCAAAGATGTGTATTTTTTTTTACTCGCTATACACTATGTTATGTAAGTAATTTTATTGTTCCTAGGGTGGAAATGCGCGAAATTAACGAGGAAGAACCTGACGACAACCACAGGCCGGAGCCTGTACCACAGGCGGCACTATACCAGGCCGCCTTGTACAAAAGGCAGGGTATAATTCGTCAATATTTTAATTAACAAAATTTTTTTAAATTTTTTGAATTATATTTTTATCTTTACATACCTATATGGTTTTTCATTTCATTTTTTTCTAAACTATTGTAGGTACTATTTAATTCTATGCATTGTCTTGTATCATTAATATTCTCACTCTAAAATAAGCAACTACACCGTAAATCACCTAATACCTATACAGGATGAATGGAACGACATGAGTAAAAGCAGTGGTGGGCAAAAACTTTCCTCGTGAGGGGCCAAAACTTGAAGGAATTTCAGACGAGGGCCAGGATGATAGCAAAATTACATTTTTATTACATATTCGAAAGACCAGCGGCGGGCGGGATCTGGCCCGCGGGCCATACTTCCCACCACTGAGTTAAAGTATCGCATCATATAAAATAAAGCAGAGTCCAGAGTGCTTAGCCAAGATGCCAATCACTTAGGCTCCGTAACGAACGAAACGCTAATGTCTCTGTCGCACTAATATGGAAGAGTGATAGAGACTACCGTATCGTTCACCACGGAGCAAACGATTGGCAACTTCGCTACGCAACCAGCCGGCCTAGCCAAGGTGACAATCGCTATCGCTTCGACGACGAAACGCTTTGTGTCTCTCTATCACTATTTCATATTAGTGCGACAGTGACAGTTGCTTTTTTAACGCTACGAAGAGTATTAAGCGATTGGCATGTTGGCTACGCGGCCAGTTATCGCGAACGTTCGACCACGACAAGTTGCTATTTGGTTTTGGTCACGAATCTGATAGAGTGAGGCATCCGTACGCGGCAAACTTCGTCTCTAATTTCATACGGATATAAATTTCATTTACAAATGTCTCGTCTTGTTGTTATACATATTTTGTTCATATTGTTATCTTTATTCATTTAGACCCTTTACCCATAAGGCCGTATAGAAGAGCAAGTTGCTGGTGAATAATCCTGGCTACGAGATTATGTCTGTGCAAGTACTCACCGTTAGCAAGATGAGAACAACCGGAAATAATTGAAGGGGTGTTTACAAAAACAACATAACTGCTTAAAGCGGTTGAGACTTTTTTAAGAACATTGTTAATCGTTTCAGGTGTCAACCAGTGTAGTCAGTTATGTCATTTTTGTAAACATCCCTTCAATTGCTCATATAATTCAAATTATTAATTTAATTTTAAACACCGACTTATCATTTAAATAAAACTTTGTGGAAATGTATTGTACTAAATTTATTATAAATATTATAATACTAAATAAAAAAAGGCTTATTATTAACCGGGCAACTAAAATATTAAACAGGAACTTTCATTGGGCATATAATAATATAATTTGTCTGAGCATTAATATTTTAGCGCCAAAAAAAAAATTATACAATCAAATATAAGCATCATATAAATCATATTATTAAAAAAACTGGCAGCAAAATCAAGCCACACAAAAAAATTATAGGGAACTTAAAGTGATAGATTGGCGACTAAAATGATAAATTGGCACCTAATATTGTAAGGCGATCATAAAATTTAGTTGTCATCTAGTTGTTCACACCTAAGTAATCACCTATAGTCATAACTGAGCATGTCGTTTCAGCTAGGTAGTATTTTAACAAGAAAGCAGTCAAATTTAATGAATATTGGTCACTTTTTACACAAAACACCTCAAATTTACCAATACGTAATGGTCAAGATACTTATAGTCGAAATTTCTAATCATGAAACGCCTAATGGCCATTATACCATTAGATCTTTAAATTTTTAATTACTAATTTCTATAGTTACCACTGTGTTCTGCTAGAGTCAACAGATAGGTGCGACGACGAGCAAAGCGAAGAGGAGCGTGTTAGGTTGACCGTGTAATGACCAAACAAAATATTTTAAAAGAACTTCATTTTTGAATTATAGATAGCCGTTTCTTTTTAAAATGTGCTTCATAAATGGTGTCCAATATAATAATTCAGTTGCCAAATAAATACTTGGTACCTGCCTAAAAATTATCAAAAGCTGTAACGGCATTAAAATACAACTCATATTGATATATTTTAAGGCTCCGTTTTAGTTGCCAAAACTATTAATTTTAGTACCCATTTCTATTTTTTTTAACTACCCAAATTCGATTAATTGGCCTGATGACAGTAACAAAGAATCATGGAAATAATAGTTTCATAGAAACATATATGTTAATATGGTTCTAAAAAATGGCCCAATCTCAGTATAAACATTACGATTATTAATATATTCAATAAAATAAAAGTGCAAAATTCTCCAATCAGCCATTTTGACTGAAACGCCAATCAGAAGCGACCTAAGGAGTGACGTCATCAATCCATGACGTATTTCTTAGAGCAGCATAGACAACCTCATTGACCGTAATCCATCCATACATCCTCACCAAAGAGTTTGGAGGATCAAAAAAAATGTTATTTCGCCACTAAACATTTATTACGTCCAGAAAATATTATTACACGATGATTAAATATTTATTTGTTATTAAACAAATAAAATGCTAAATAATATGATATTTCACCAAAAAACTTTTTTAATTATTTGGCTGAATGGAACTATCATTGCCATGTTGGCTGTCATAACCAGAAAAACTGAAAAATTAAAAATAAAACCGGCGCTCAGTGATTTTCACTACGAATTTGCATGTATCTAAATAATTTATCTTAAATTGCAACCGTGTGAGAGTTTTTGTATAAAATGAGTTATTGTGATTAATGTTTGTAATGTATTTATCATCCCTAATCATAATATATGGTGCTGAATTTACAATATCATTCGGATTCAAGGGAAAATTCGTAATTGTAAGTATGTAAACAATGTCTATCACCCTTCCACCAACTAACTAATGACGTCACAAATGGCTTGCGAGGCGTTTTCGCGCGAGGTTTAAACTAGCTATAAAAAAATGCAATTATTTATTTTAAATCTTATGAGTATAGCTGAAATATTGTGTTTTTCGGAACCAGTACAAGTGTACCGACAATAATAAAAGGGATTTCAAAATTTGTCATCAGGCCAATTAGTTGACTGGTTAAATACGTTTTTTTTACGTTAAATATTATTTATTATTTAAATACGTTAAAATTTAAGATGGTTTAAGGGGCCTATAAACCGACGTCTCTCGCGCCGCGCCGCGCCGCGGATCTCATTTGATATATCCTGCAAAAATAAAAATATTTGAGACTTGGTGACATTTTTTTTTGTAAGTATATAAATATTTTAAGAGGCCGGGTTAAGTGAAAATTTTAATCTGAAATTGTATAAGTGACTAGAAAACATGTGGCGCACTACCGCGCCATTTATTTCAGCTAATAAAATTGTAGGCACGATTTTTTGTTAGGATATCACATCATGATATAATGAATGAATAAGTATTTAATCCGATGTTAAGAAATCCTAATCATACCTAGTTTATATGAAAAACATAATTTTTACCTTTATTTCTGTATTTATGTACGGAATTTGATACTAACAACTCCCGAGCCAATGCCCGTCTCCTGCTCGACGCCGATGCCCGTTGCGCACTCAGCACCAATTGCCCCTAGAATTTTACAGGTGCTGGTGCTGAGTTCGGGGACGGCGTCTGTGTTTCCTGTTCTATTGAGCGTGAGGCGAATCCGCCCCCATCCGCACGGGCTTTTTTCTTTAAATCACGCCACGTCTGAAAAATGTTTTTATGAAAATTTTATATTTATATAATTCGTGAACATCTTTATTGCACTGAAGAAAATATTAGTTAGTAGATGGCTGACTGAGCATGAGTGAGTGTGCATAAATAAGGCTTTTTATATATTGATTGTGCGCGTTTGCTTATTGAAACAGGAAAAACCAACATGAATGTAGGTAGTCATTAGTTACCTACCTTATAAAACTTAAGGGCTTATTTAGATGATGCGAGAACTCGCATGCAAGTTTTATTACATTGCGGTTTTTGATCGGTCGGTTGAATTGGACGTAACCAACAGTCCGCAATGTAACTAAAATCGCATGCGAGTTATCGCGTCGTCTAAATCAGCCCAACTACTAGAATCTATTAGTATGGCAATACAATCAAATAGGTATACTTACGTGCTTCCATTGTTCTACGGACTTATCAGGCCCGTAGTTGGCCAACATCGCCTTTAGCTGGTCCCACTCGGCTGCAATCTTCTCGTATCCGAGTGGGCCGCGAAATTCCCCGGCAGCAAATAAAGGGTTCGTGGACATATAGTCCACGAGCTTTTCTATCTGCGCCGAGGAACTTCGTAGTCTAGAAAGTGTAACAAAAATAATGATAGGTAGTAATTTTTCTATGTATTTCATAAATTGCTTAAAAGGGCAAATATTATTAAGGTATTTGTTATTTATTTACAAACGATTTGTCAATGTGGGCAAAGGCAAAATAATGTCATATCAAACTAAGTAGTAAAGTACCTTTAAAGATGGTTATTCAAGCAATAATATATATGTACTTACATTTGTCGTTTCACCTTCGGCGGCATTATTTGGGTTTTTTTTCAAACGTCATTTATTTTACCCAATTTGACGTGTATAAACTAACACCATAAAGAATAATTGTTTGTTTTACATTTTTAAGAACGAATGATTTAGCGCATCCCTGTTTCCGATTCAGTGCTGCCACTTGCAAATATCAATTTGTTTAGACTTTGATTTCGCCGGGGAACACTGACGAGTCGCGCCGCGACTTTGAGTTCTCTACGCGGCTGTTGCAGTCGCGGGCAAAGAGAATATAATCACTACGTTTTAAGAGACGGGAGTTCCATATATTTGTGCGAAAAAATGAAAAGTACGAGAGTATAGTCCTAATACTACCAATATAAGGAAATTGAGTGTTACCATCACTAAACGTCACTGACACATGACAGGTGTCAACGACAGTGATGTGAAAATTCGATAATAGTGATGCCAGTAATTTAAAATGCTTGTTATCGATATCGATGAAATTATTGCACGGACGCGTAGCCTTGGTTGGTTCAGGATTTCAGGTTTTAGGAGTTTGATAAAAAAGCGAGAGCTGAGAAATACCTTAAAAATCTGACTTCGTTTACATTATACATTACATTACTTTATACCGTACTCGATAAATAAAATATATACAACTCAGTAAAACAGACACGATTACATGTACCTTGAGCTCTCGCTTATTTATCCACATTTATGAAATAATAGAACACTTTTTCTCTAATACTTTCATCTTTAATCGTTTACAATGACAATTTTTTCCAAAAATAATAGTTATAGATGTAAAAAAAAACATTCAATTTGATAATTACCCGGATACAAATAAAAAGGGGTTACTATAACAATTTAAACTAATGCAAAACTCTGTTCAGTTTCCTGATGCTCTAAAGGACGTTTATTTACGTTTACAATAATTACAAACTTCATCCACGGACCTTTTAACTTTCAGGTTTCTTAAGAAATATCATTAATTTTTGGCACACGACTTTTTTTAGTCAGAGTCTCACCAATGTTCTCAGATATTTGCTTGACTCCACTACATGAGCCCTGTTTTTGGTGCCTAGTTAATTGTATTTTATAATGGAACATTTTGCCTTCGTATGTGAGGTAATATGAATTCCCAATTAACAGGAACAAATCTTACTTCATAATTATCGCCACCTCATCTTTCTTGAATACTTAGGATTACTCAGTTACTTTACTTGGTGTGTCTGCTCTACTACTACTACTTGCTACTGCTCACCATCTGGCGGGTCGTATGCTTGTTTGCCACCGACTTCGTAAAAGTACACTATTTATTTATTATGCAATTTTTTCATATACCCATTATGAATATGAATAAAATTTTAATTCTGATTTTAATGTTTGTGTTGTTAGTTCTAGATACTTTTCTCTTGTTCCATTTATTTATTTTTCTTGTTAGGCTAGGTCATTTATAACATGAATATAAAAGTAAAATATAAAAACACAAAAAAAAAACAAAAAATAAGTATAAACACATTATAAAAAACCTAACCTAGGGTGCCGCCAGCAGCGGGGCAAGGCCCAAGCTGCCGGTGGTCAGGGCCGCAGAGAGAGGAACCGGCGGACTATCCGCGCCGTGTCCAAGATCACCGCCTTCTGCATCTGACCCTTGATCCAACCACCTAGCGAGAGTCTCTCAAGATGTTGGTCGAGACTCTTCGCTATTACACCGTTCACTGAAACGACTATCGGGACAATGATCGTCGAATCAACATCCCACATAGCGGTTATCTCGTGAGCCAAGTCTAGGTACTTACTGGACTTGTCCTTCTCGGCTTTCACGAGATTCTCATCATGTTTATTATTATACTAGCTGGTCTTCGCGTGGAATATGATCCGTGCCGTTTTCTCAGTTACCTACTTATCTAAACTCTAAAAACTAACCCCAGCAACACTACGCACTCGGAAACTGCTTATGTTAAATCTTTCAGCAACTTCTTACTGCCATAGTCTTGTTTGCAGCAGTGCCACCTCTAGAGCTGCTCCTTGGGTTTTTTCTTGCTGTAACGGTTCATTAGTAACCTCAGTGACCTCTGGAGAGCGAATAAACCATAACTAACATTTACCCTCCATTTTATACCCGTCCCGCATTGCACAACAACGGACCGATTAAAATTGGATCTCGGCCCTTTTTTAAACAAAACGGTTATGTTCGGCGATGGTTGCTTTTACGGACAATGACGATTTATCATCTTAAAGTTCATTAATTGCGCTTTTAAGTGATACCAATATTGATAGGGTACAATGCATTAGATAAGAGCTATATTTGCTTGAAACGAATTTTTGGCGAGGTGCGATTTTTTTGACGCCGAGTGTATAATTCAAAATAAACCCCTTATAAACCGCAAACAATTTGAATGAATGACATAAATTAACACCTGACTTTTAGCTTGTTTTTAAATTTTTGGTTAGCCAGACTTTACTTCGATATACCCTGTTGTTGACCTTTTTTTACAGTGTCTGCTAAAGGGTCTTCTAATTCCGCGAACATTCTATTTTTAATACGGCATTCGTTTCTGATTAATAAGAGGCTTAGTCGCCTCAGCAGTCGGTCAGTCATTGTTGCTTGATGGTCTCCACACATCCACGATAAATTAGTACCGCAAATCATGACAGTAATTGCATATTTGCATATGTCTCTAACATGCAATCGTGTCGCCACTTCCGACTCAAATATTTTTGTTGCATTATCAATTGCCTCGCAAAGTTGTAAAGTGGGGTATGTTAGAGAAGTTTCATCGTTCCACCACTCTCTAAACGCTATATAATTGTATATAGAATTTGGTTTTGGAAAAGACACTTTCATCGACTTTATACATTTTTGACAGGTAACATCTTTCAAGAGGACCTTGGCCAGATAACCACTCACATAAACAGTCGGCTGCTTATCGAATCCCTTGAACATTTCCTCCATTTCTTCCATTTCGTGCTCAAAATTTTGTTCCTCAGGAATGTGCAAGACATATGGAATGCTTTCATTCAAATTTTGAAGGTGGTGATCAGATAATAAGTCTACCGATGTAGACTTACATTCTTCTTTTTGGTCATGTTTTTTTGCAAAAACAATATCGTGAAAATCGAATAAAATCTCGTTCTCGTCTTTTTCACAGTTCGATCCTCTACTAGTAGGTGTACTAAGGCGGGTGAGTATTGCAGATTTTAATGCCGCAGTAAAATGGTGACACGTCGGGTTATTGTTGGTCGGGCTGTGTTGTCGTATAATGCCGAATAAATTTTCCAATGAGTCTTGATTGCATTGCCGCAAATTCAAATATTTAAAATTTTTGGACTCTACATATTTCCATATGTCTTGCAAGGAGGATATAGTTGTGATGTATCCATTTACACATCGGACATTCCTTAGCCTAAGTTGGCTGTTGGATTTGAGGAAATGGAGAGTCTTTAATTTTTTTTTATATTTTATCCAACATTCATGATGGTAACTGTTTTTTGTAACGTTTTGTCGTATTCCTTTTTTAATATCTTTGTGAGATGATGGCCCATTAGTGCAGTCAAATAACCTGTCTAAATCTTCAACTATATGCGCCGTTTCTAAAATTTCTTTGTTTTTTTCTTTATTTTCAGCGCTTTCAGCTAGTAACTTTAATATTGCAGCAGTTGTGTTACTTAATATTTGGGCAGCTAGCTTGACTTTCATTTTCGTCCTATATTTGGGGCTCACATGTGCTTTTGTGATCTTCGTGAAGTGAAGCGTACTTTGATTTTTTTCCTGCAATTCTACCAAATGAGTCCATTTCGCTGTTTTATTGTCCATTTTTAACAAGCCACCTTCGAGAAAATTATTTCGTAATGACTTAAATAGATGAGGCACGTCATATACAATAAACACTTTTTCATCGTCTAACATAAAATAATTAGATTCTGCAGGTTCACCGCTGAGGTTTTTGAGCAAATTCATCGCACCCACATTTGTGGGTCCCTGGTCGCATACTGTCGCTATCACCTTGTAACCAGCCTCATGTACAGCTCGAATTGCAGTCTTTATAATACTGACTAATGTTTGAGTAGAAATCGTTCCCTTGACGAAATAGTGAGCAATGGGTTGCTTAATTTTTTTATGAAAACCTTGAAGCATCATAACCAGGGCATGATTTGCAATTTTTTCAGATCGATCCCCTTGACCGCCCAGATCTTCATAGCCATCGACTTCGTCTGTAGCACTGTTATAAATAAGTCTTTTTTTCAAGGCTATTTCGTCAAATAAAAGAACACATATTTTATTTTGGGCTGACAGGGTTTCTGCTTTTTTTTTTAATGTGCCATAACAGAAATATCGATGCCAGGTGCCATTTTCATGTTTTCTAAAACAGTTTGCAATGTCCTAACACTTGGCATCGGTAGAAGTTGGCTAAGATATCTATAAGCCTTGGGCGATTTCTTATATATGGCAAGAGCTACACTTTTATTTAACTTGGTCCAGCGTTGACCTTTTGGTTTGCGATTTTGATTTTTGACTGAAGATTGAAGAATGCTTTTTAATACGGGTAATGTGGTCGTAATTTTTTCTATTTGACGAATTTTTTTATTCAGATTCTTTATTTCATTTTTGCTTTCTTTAATTTTTTCAGTAGCTTGATTTTTCGAGGCGTCATTAGGTTCACAGATCCCGTTTCCGTAGAAGATTCTGTAACAACCGAAATTGTGTTATGTATGTTCACTCATTATAATAAGTTACAATATGTATTAAGGTTCATAGTGTCATAACTTACTTGGGTTACACGGCTTTTTCCTTTTAGGACTAATCTTATTAGGATCTGAAACATACATAAGAAATGTTATATATAGGTGGAAATCGGCCTGTTTTGAAAAAAAGTCTTCTAAACTGGTATGGATTTGAAAGAATATTAAACCTACTATAATTGGTTTTCAATAACTGTAGTCATAACTTTAGTCATTTTCAAAATACATAATTCAAAACATGATTTTTTACACATCGTTTTTACCACACGATTTTTTTTTAGCTCGGTAGCAGTAGAAGAGTCGTGGTTACATGCATAAATTCAATTTCAACCCACTCTTTTGCTGTTCGGCGTTAGGTCTTATGCGAGGCCTTCTGCCTTACAGCAAAGTTGATCTTCTGCCCAGTGCCGGATTAACCAATAAGTAAAACAAGCACGTGCTTAGTATCGATATCGGTATTTGTAACGGCTGAAAAATGCAAATTCCGAAAAATGCACAAAAACTATATTATTTGTATTTAAAAAACGGAAAGTAGGTACACATATAAAAAAAATGAGCGCAAGAGACGTGCGGTTGGCGCAGAATCTAATTCGGAAACAACTCGGGTTTGTTCGGAAATGCATAGGTGCATCCCCCGGCTCCCCGCACCCACCTATCTCAGCTATTACACATTCATTGACGCTGTTAATGAGATAGTATTTGCATCGCGAACATAAACCCCCCCCCCCCCTAGTGCTGCTCTAGCAGCACTCATCCCCTATCGGAAGGTGAGCGACGTGTGTGGCAGATCTGGTAAGTATTCCCGTTCTGGTTTTAATCCTCACCATACGGATCCGCCCGTCTCTTCCAGGTATAACTTCTTGTATTATTCCCCTTGGCCACACATTGCGAGGCCCGTCTGGCTCTACAATAAGCACGAGGTCTCCAACTTGCAATGGCCTCTGCTCTGCTTGCCATTTCTTTCGCGACACCAGTTCAGGCAGAACCTCCCTCACCCAACGCTTCCAGTATTGGTCAGCAAGGAGCTGAGCTATGAATGAAATGAATGAATGAAATGAAAATCTTTATTTCAGGCAACTAGGGGCCCATACATAAATACCTTAAAAGTAGCATACATATTATAAAAATATGTATATTTTAAAACTAAACACTACAAATCACATTATGGCTGCGATGCATTACGCAACCCCGCATTTCTGCTCTCTCCATGGTAACATCTTTCTCAATGGTATGTTTTCTACATTTTTTTACAAAGGTAAGTACCATATTAGACCTAAGTAGGCGCAAACACGAAGAAAACCTTGTTGGGTTCGGCACAGGTAAGTCAAGTTCATTATTTTGTATCATAATTACGAATTCTAAATCATCTATTTTTTATTTCAGGGTTCAGTACATCGGTTGGCCAGTCACACTCATCACGTTGGAGAAAGTTAGGTCCATGAAGCCATTCGTTTTCCAAAATGCGGCAGTCATAGTTTATTCGCGTGCCCAAGTCCGCTATGTTTAATATTGTAGGCACGTACCTCCATTCACTAATGAGCGTCATATCGTCAATCTCGCCTAATCGATGTGCTATGTACGGTTTATAGGCACGCGCGGCATTCCTTATCCAATGCAGATTATGCAGAGTACAACTTGAATCACTCCAGAAGGTTCGTCGCTCGGCCTTTATCTTATGTTCTTTTGTTATCGTATCTGCTAAGCGAGCAGATAATACAGCAGCTTGTAATTCCGCCCTAGGAATCGATAAGGTTTTATTAGGCATCAGCATCACACGACTTCTGCTAGTTATAAATTCAATATATATATATATGTATGTACTTATTTATTGGCACGACTTTTATTAACACAACACTTTCGGAGGTACAGTCAACATGAGTAACGACTTGAGTTTCCGTATTTTCAGTCTCGGGCGGCTCCTCTACGACGGGGTTGCTGCTTGATGTCCCACGATTATTCGGAACGAGATGCAATAAGCGGTGATGCGCTTCGTGCATTTATCAATATCGCATACTGGCGCCGGGCACAGCTGTTTATCGTGATGACGTAATAGGCACTTGTAACATAGTCCAGACCGTTTCACATAGCTCCAGCGATCTTTTTTTAATGATTTTTTAAATTTCTTACACTCTGTGAGATTGTGATCAGATCCGTGACAATAACGACACTTAGTATAATTTTGTTCACTTTGTAGTAGTATAGTTTTAGTGGTGATATTATTGTCCGTGTATTTACGTTTAAAATTGTCCTTTGGAGCATTAATTAACGTAACACTGCACTTTGATATTTTAATAGCTTCTTCGTTGAGAAAATCCATCGATCGATCGATTGTTGATCGAGTCTAGTCGTGGTACTTGCGTGGTGTTGTGTGAGTACCGGTAATCCACCCATTTAGACAAAAGAATGGTAGGCAGTAGATAACACAACTGTGATTAGACTCGAGTCTTCGAGGTGGTTTTCACGGTTAAGTGCGAGCTGGCAAGCCTGGCCCCTGGGTACCCTCGTTCCGTTCAGTGACTGGCCGTGACTCTAATTCTTGCTGACTTCGCTACACCCATTTAGCATCCTCACTGCGATTGGAAACTAAACTGTCGGCCTCCGATGAATGTGGACTGTAATCGTTATTTAATTCCGCTACCAACCGCTTGTCAATTAACTCCATCCTAATTCGTGCTTTCTGTTCCGCCGCTTCTAACTCCAGCTTCTTTCTGCGCGCTTCTACAGAAGATACAGAAGATAGCTTTGTTTTCGATATACTAACGGCGCGCTCAGATTTGCGAGTTTTATCCGTCTTGACGGTACGCGATCACTGATGTCGTATCCAATATTCGTTTCTGTGATGTTGGAGGTTCATTTTGTTCATCTTTAGCTTCGGTATCCTGCGGCATATCGGAACGGACGCATGTTTTGTCAGTACTTATGCTATCCATGCACGGTAAAAAATCATATATTTTAAAATATTTCGCAAACGACTACAGTTATTATAAACCAATAATAGCACGTTCAATACTATTTCAAACGACACCTCATATGAATCGATCGGTCCCATAGGATTCAGGATGTGAACAAATATCAATGCTGGTCGGCCGCCCAATTTCCCTCCTTTGTTTCGATACGTCCCCCCCTCCATAAACTATAACCGGTCAATTCGTATCCTAGAGACCACGAGGAATAACATCCATACTAGTTTTAGGTATTTAGAAGAGATGTAGACGAAAATCGTGAAGGAGAGGACTTTTGTTTAATTTTCCTATACACTATTATGCAAAGCACTAAAATTGTAAGTTATAGGTTTTAACTTAATAACAATCTATAAATTCACATAAAACTTACTTGGACTACATGGTCTTTTCCTGTTAGAATTCGACGTCAAAGGCTCAGAATTTGACGTAGAAGGCTCAGAATTCGACGTTGAAGGCACAGAATTCGACTTTGAAGGCTCTGCAACACGTAAAAGGGATGTCATGCTAGGTCTCCAAGTTAGTTAGGTAATAATAACCATTTTAAAAGTCACGTCAAATTTAGCATTACATCACACTACAAATTGGTTAAAATGGTACCTTTTTTGTTTTGTTTAAAAGTGGTGTGGAAATCTTACCAGGTGTTACATCGTAAGGTCGGCAATAGTCATGCTCCATCTCTGGATTATATATTAAAGGCGTTGGCGCTGTCAAACCTGTAAAATGTACCATATTCATTTAATTGCACTCACGTGGATAAAAAGAAGACATTTGTATGATAGTGATATAAAATGTCAATCCTGGTAACTTAAATAACAATCTATAAATTCACATAAAACTTACTTGGGCTACATGGTCTTTTTCTCTTAGAATTCGACGTCGAAGGCTCAGAATTCGATGTTGAAGGTTTAGAATTCGACGTTAAAGGCTCAGTATTCGACTTTGAATGCTCTGAAACACACAAGAGGGATTTCATGCTAGGTCTCAAAGTTAGTTAGGTAATCTTCTGGACTTCTGGCCGAAAGGTGTCGTGTTTCGGAGGTTTCGGGGCAAACTGCCGAATCTGACACAAGAGGAGCGGATACAACGGAGCCACGCCGTTTTATCGACTAAATAGTAGTTAGTTTTAAGTTTCTTAATCTCGAGTTCCTAATGCTAGTAAGTATATAGTAATCTTAGTTAGGTACTTTCTGATGTAACGGGTAAAACATAATTTAGAAAGGGTCACTTCTGTGGACAATAGGTACTATAAAAGGTAACGACTGTGGTTTATATATATCCCGTTTTTCTCATTTGAGTCTCAAGTAGGTATTGAATGATATATTCTGCCTGTAAAGGTGCTGCGTAAAAAAATGCTTTTAGATTCCCTTAAATGCGATGGCTACAGGAAAGACACGAACGAGTTTGCTATAAAACGTGTATTACCCGTATAAAATATCTATTCTCGTAATTTTGGTGTGTTATTTACAAAAAAATTGTACCTAATCGTTACATTCATTACTCCAAAATGAATTGATCATTTAATTATTTAAATAGGTGTGACGCTGACGATCAAATGCTGCATTCAAGTTCATCTAGATACAGTGAATCATTATGACCCCAAATAATCTTTACAGATTAATTTAGATAGTATCCAAAATTATTATAATACATCACGCATTCGCGAGATGTGCGACTTCGGTATTCAAACACAAAGCAATAGTACTTACAAGAGTCTAACTAAATGCGAAGGTCGAAGGCTGCGCTCTACGTAAGGCCGAAGGCAAGAAGCGTCCAGGATGTCAGTGCTTTAACAGGCAGAATATATCATTCAATACCTACTTGAGACTCAAATGAGAAAAACGGGATATATATAAACCACAGTCGTTACCTTTTATAGTACCTATTGTCCACAGAAGTGACCCTTTCTAAATTATGTTTTACCCATTACATCAGAAAGTACCTAACTAAGATTACTATATACTTACTAGCATTAGGAACTCGGGATTGTCAAGCAGCCGTCATACGTTATGTGTTCTATCAAAGTAACTCACGCCGCCGCGCCGCCTTAGATGCTAATGCATTATTTGAGGAGATGAGCATATATTACTATGGTGAATGTGGTATTAAAAGAACCGTTATTGCTTTATCTTACTATTTCAGGTATATTTTGTCAGTTTTGCGCCCTATTTTTCGCACACGGTGGCCTCAAACAAGAGCAGTGATAAGAATTCTGTAAAATCTGTCACATTTTTATTTTTTAACAGCTTATTGTAATTCCACGTACTTTATTTTACTCATATTTCATTAAAATAAAGTAAGATCTATCAAATGACATGAATGAAAATCGGTTAATGGACTGATGAGTCATTACTAAATGAACACTGAAAATAGGGGTCATTTTTGCTCCGAATACGTCGTGTCTAGCGCAGAATCAGCGCCATCTATGTCAGCGGCACGTGCTGTTCCGAGTAATGGCTACTTTCTTCTACATATCTGTATCAAAACTATGTTTATAGGTATTATAGTTTCGGAGATATAAGCCGCCGCGCCATAACACTTTTTCGTTACATCGGTTTTTGATCCGAGCCCCTCTACGGGTTTTTAAAGACGTTTACCTACGTTTCACGTCAAAAATAAAAACGAATAGGTATACTTACTGTTTTCTTTGATTCCCTGGCAGATTTATAACCATTTAACCACATTAGTTTAGTCAAATACCGTAACCTAGTAAGATATTACTATCTTACTAGGAATATGATTACATATAATACGTATTATACGGCATATAACTATATAACTATGCCTCCGCCGCACCGCTGTACTCCTACCTACAAATTATTTCACTAAACTTAATCCAGTAATATAACTATATCACTAAACTAAAGATGTATTATATGTAGATTCCTAGTAAGATAGTAATGAATCGCTTTCGTATAACTATGTTACGACATATAATTATATCTCTAGGGTTATAACTATATAACGGCTTTATCTATCTTACTGCGACATATATATTATATTAAATAATCGTTTAAATTAAGATGTCCATTGATATATAAGTATTGTCAATAAATTAGTAAAATAGCTTACCAATGCCCATTCCAATATGAGGTATAGCTGGTACTGCGCTAAATACAAAAATATGACATGTAACCAATATTTTGATATAAGTATAGACAGCTTTACAAAGACTTAACTTACCATCTACATCTACATTCAGTAGCTCTGGAGTATTAGTCAGATCCATCAGCACTCGATGTTGGCTAGGCAGCACGTCCCTTTTTTGTCCTAAGAAGAAAAAGGAATAAAATATGTTGGTATTATATGTAAGTATAAGATATTCATGTTAATAATCGAATGCATTTGACTATAATAGTATCTTACGTAAACAAATGAATTTTAAACATGGAGGCCATTTTTGGGGGTAAATGAGAAAATTAAAATGATGTTTTACACTATATTGTGTTACATATCAAATGAAAGACCTCATTTTGAGAATCTCAGTTATTTGTCATTTTAAAATAAATAGTTTAGAAGTTATTTTAGAAAATAGCCAAAAAATTGGAAAAACATTTTAAAAATATGTATTTACCTATAGTAGGGTGGTTCAAAAAACATTTTTTTTTATTTTCCGACGGGCCATCCCCTTATTTTGTTACACTTATTATGCTGATAAAATACACCAAGTTTCGTAATTTTATCTCAACTACAAGGGGGTGCTCAACCACTTTGAAAATTTTGTATGTTGTATGAAAACCAAAAAACAGAAGTATTTATTATTCAGATTTTTATATAAGTATCTGTTTTCACATTATTTGCACATGTGATGTATAAGTTTTTAAGTAGAAAAACAGTTTTATTTCTATTTTTTATAATTTTTCGAAAAGTAAGATTTTTAGAATTTCACCTAAAAAATCATAAAAAATAGAAATAAAAATAGTTTTTCATCAAATAACTTTTAAATCACACTTTCAAATAATGTGAAAACTACTACTTACATAAAACTGAAAAAAATAATAACTTGTTTCTTTTGTATTTCATACAACTTTGAAAAATTTCAAAGTGTTTGAGCATCCCCTTGTAGTTGAGATAAGATTACAAAACTTGGCATATTTAGTCAACAGAACACGTGTAATATTTAAAGGTAATTCGCTCGCGATTCAGATATAAAAAACACATTGTAAAAATTGGGTAATATACAGAACCCTTAGAATTGGAATGCGAGTCCGACTCGCACTTGGCCGGTGTAGTATACGTGCGAAAGAGATGCGTATATCTGTCGTCTCCTGCGCACGAACACGGACTCTACGCGCGTGCAAGCGCGCAGTGGTATTTGAGATACGGAAGCCGAGTCACGTCGCGTAGCGTAGCCGAGGAGCCGATATTCATTATTATATTATTGTGTAGTGGAACTAGTGGATACAGTTGAAGAAGCAAACACTACATTTTGGCGACGGGCTAAATCGGTAAGTCATTATAATATATAACTTGGTGACATTTCAAAATTACTAAATACGAAGGAATAGATACATGTATACACACCTACCTGGTTTCAAATAAAAGTGTAGCAACATAATGTGTTTAAGGAACGTAAATCAATACATGTCTTTGTATTTACGTCGTTATTTTGAGATCAACAGTGTACGGACATCTAATTTGAACAGATTGCATGATTGCAACAGTTAAACATGAATGTGCATGGCGTAGTAGGTACCTAGGTAGTGTTAACCGGAAAATCAAAACTTGCAACAACACTAGCATCGGTGTCAATCCCTAGCGGTTGACAGCGTGGAAAAAAAAACAGAGATCGGTTGCGCATGTAATGGCGTGTAGCGTAACTAATAACTTGATCGGAATCCCGTAGAAATACGGTAAGTGCTTTCTATATCTTAATAGTAGTAATGCTCAAGTTTACAAGAGGTAAAAATAACGCATATATTATTAAAATAATCATACAACTCAAGCGTAGATGACAAAAGCCGTGCAGTATACTGTAAGTATAGGTTATAATATAAACACGATCGGGCCGCGACCTGTCGGTCGGCGAGCGCGCGGCGTAGCTTTGTAATTCAAGACAGCGACATGCGAAATTGAACCTTGTGCTTCTTAAAGGGACTTCTTATACTTTAACAAAATAAATATTGTTTTGTTTCCTGTTCTTTTTTTTAGGTTACGTTAATGTAGTGATTTGAAATTACCTAACCTAACTAAGAAATTAAATGGACATAACGCCATAGCGGTAATAGTACTTATAACTTTGCTATTATTTTCACTTAATGCCACTACATAGGGTCGTATTTCACAAAATGTTTTGATTATGGCATTGTTTAAGTTTGTTTTCTTAAGGTACCTATTCGATAGAGATGTTGACCTAATAGACCAGTCGAAATATAATAGTCCGGTCACATAAATTTCTGGCGTTGACATTATAGTAAATATCTATTTCTTAGTCATTGTGTGATTTCAAATGAAGGAAGATACATACATTTCTATTTTACACTGTATGACTTTTAGAAAAAATTGATTATATTACTTAGGTTTTAATAGTCCAGTAATAGGAGAGTAAATAGTCCAGTAAGTGAAAACTTAAATGTATGCAAAATATGTCAAAATCAAAACCTATAGTACCAAGCAAGATGTTGTAAAGCGTGATGGCTGTTACGACTTAGATGTATAGGTATGCAGATGATGACTGTAATATACCTGGAAAAATGCATAGAAACTGGGAAGGAAGGATGCGGACTGAGTAGGATTGAACAGATGACGTCTGTTTAGTGCCTACTACAGTTCATAAATCAATATATATAAAATACATAATATGTAAAAAAAAAAAATAAAAAAAAAATGAAAAATTGGATGGAAGGATGCGGACTGAGAAGTATTAAACGGATGACGTCTGTTTAGTGCCTACTACAGTTCATAAATCAACATATATACAAAATATATATATATATGCAGATGGAAATTTGGATGGAAGGACGTAGACTGAGGAGGATTAAATGGATGACGTCTGTTTAATGCCTGCTACAGTCAATATTTTTTGTCAACAGGAAGCCAACAATGACAACACCATCGCTGGCGCTTGAAAAGTTTGACTGCGAAGGTGATATCAATTCTGTATGTACACGATGGGAACGTTGGAAGAGGAGTTTGTATATTTACCTGGAAGCGGCAGGTGTTAAGACTGCTGCTAAAAAACGAGCAAGTTTGTTACACTGGGGGGGAACTGAACTACAGGAAATATTTTTTAACATACCAGGGGCAGACGTAAGATCAGAGGAGTCCGGTGAGCAGGATGTATTCCAGGTGGCCATTGAAAAATTGGACAATTACTTCGCACCTAAGCAGAATAAAAGATTTGAACGGCATACCTTTAGACAAATTAAACAAGAAAACAATAAAAAATTTGAGAAGTTCTTGGTGCGCCTTAGACAACAAGCGGTGAAGTGTCAATTTGATAACGTAGAAGATCATTTGATTGATCAAATCATAGAAAGATGTGCGTCAGAAGAACTGAGGAAAAAAATACTTAAGGGAGGAGATAACATGACGATTGAAAATATTATCTCAGAGGCTAATGCCCTGGAGGCTATTAACAGGCAATTAGAGGATTACAAAAATAAAGAAAAGAACGTGCCGATAGAGGTTAATAAAGTGGAAGAGAAGACAGACAGAAAAGGGAAAGAATGTTATAGATGCGGGAGCTGGGGACATTTGTCCAACAGCGAAAACTGTCCTGCTAGGGGAAAAAAATGCCTAAAATGTGGCAAAATTGGGCATTTTAAGTTGCAATGCAAAAGTCAGAACCTGAAAAGAAAACATGAGGACATAAAACATGATGAAACTCGACAGAAACAGTTTTCAAAGAAATTTAAAAAATCTCCTAAAGCTCATGAGGTAAGAAATATTATAGAGGAAGAGGAGGACTCTGAAACCGAAGAAGTCGAGTATTTATTTAACATAAACGGAGATGACATGGTGGTCTGTGATGTGGGAGGAGAAAAAATTAATATGATGATAGATTCAGGATCAAAAAATAATCTAATTACGGATAAGACATGGGAAAAAATGAAGGATGTGGGAGTAAGGGTAGTTGACGAAATAAAAGAACCAAAGAAGAAGTTCTTCCCCTATGGATCTAAAATACCTTTGCGACTGCTGGGATCTTTCCGCTCCGACATTAAATTAGCCGGGAGAGAAGAAAACGCAATTTTCTATGTGGTAGATAAAGGTACACAAAATTTACTGGGGAAGACAACAGCAACTAAGTTGGGGGTTTTAAGAATTGGGTTAGAAATAAACCAAATTCAACTAAAGCCTTTCCCTAAACTTAAAAATATTATGATTCAAATACCCATCGACGATAAGATTAAACCAATCGTTCAGCCTTACCGTAGAATTCCAATACCTTTAGAAACCAAAGTCGAGGAAAAAATTACGGAATTACTGGAAAAAGATATTATAGAAGAAGTCCATGGCCCCCCAAGTTGGATATCCCCTATTGTGCCTATAATCAAAGAAAACGGTGACATTCGGCTTTGCGTTGACATGAGACGTGCAAATAAAGCGATTAAAAGGGAAAATCATCCATTACCGACTATGGACCAACTACTGCCAAAGTTTAGGACTGCTACAGTGTTCAGTAAATTAGATATTAAGGACGCATTCCACCAGCTAGAAATCCATCCAAACTCACGGGATATAACGACATTCATATCTGGAAAAGGCGTATATAGATACAAAAGATTAATGTTCGGCATTACATGCGCTCCTGAAATATTTCAAAAAACTCTTGAACGCATATTAATTGGATGTGAGGGAGTTGTCAACTTTATTGACGACATATTAGTTTTTGGCGAAGATCAAAAGGAACATGATGTCAGACTTCAGAATGTGCTGAAGGTACTTAAAGAGCATGATATCGTTCTGAAAGAAGAAAAATGTATCTACAACGTTAATAAAATTAAATTTTTAGGACACGAACTAAGTAATAAAGGAATTCGACCACTAGATAAATACGTATCGGCTATTATGGACTTCAGAGCACCCCGAACAATCTCGGAATTGCAAAGTTTTTTAGGACTCGTCAACTATGTAGGGAAGTGGATACCAAATATGGCCACAATTACTGAACCCCTGAAGGAATTATTAAGGCACAAGACAGGCAGAAATGCGGACATCCAAGAGCTCTGGAAGGAAAATCAGGAAACAGCATTTAACAATTTGAAAACGGCTTTGTCTAAAATACCTAATTTGGGATACTATAATGTTAAAAATAAAACAATGGTATTCGCAGATGCTAGTCCTGTGGGGCTCGGCGCGATCTTGGTACAAACAAGTGAAGCTGGTCCACGCATAATAGCTTACGGCAACAGAACCTTAACGGAGTGCGAGAGACGTTATTGCCAAACAGAAAAAGAAGCTTTAGCTCTGGTATGGGCAGTGGAGCACTTTCATATGTTTCTTTTTGGGAAAAGATTTGAACTCATAACCGATCATAAACCTTTAGAGGTGATATTCGGACCGAAAGCTAAACCATGTGCTCGTATCGAACGATGGATATTACGTCTACAGTCATACGACTTTCAAGTTATATATCGTCCAGGAAAAACCAACATTGCCGACTCCCTTTCCAGACTATGTAAGAACCTCGACGAACGGAACAGCAACACTAAAGGAAAAGATTTTGTACAAAACATAGTAGAACAGATAAGACCAGTAGCAATATCGCTACAAGAAATAGAAAGCAATTCTAAAGAGGACTCGGATATACAAAAAGTAAAGGCAGGCCTGTATGACTCCAAATGGGACCAACAAATAAAGAGTTACAAAATCTTAGAAAACGAGTTGTGTTTTTGTGGAGATATTCTTTTAAGGGGTAGTAAAATAATTATACCAAAAACATTGCGAGAAAAGGTTTTAGAAGCCGCCCACGAAGGCCATCCTGGAGTCGTTGGAATGAAAGCTAGGCTTAGAGCTAAAGTATGGTGGCCCAGGTACGACAAGGACGTTGAGAGACTGGTTAAGTCGTGTAAAGGATGCACCCTTGTTTCAGCGCCAAATCCCCCAAATCCGATCAAGAGAAGGGAATTGCCGACACACCCCTGGGTTGATATTGCAATTGATCTCTTAGGTCCTTTGCCGTCTGGGGATTACCTTCTGGTAGTAATCGACTACTATTCGCGGTATAAGGAAATAAAGGCTTGCCGCGATATATCAAGCAAGGCTATGATAGCTATATTGAAGGAAATGTTTAGTCGACTAGGATGTCCAATCACGATTACGGCGGACAACGGTAAACAGTTCGTTAGTCAGGAGTTCAGAGATTTTTGCCAAAATAATGACATCCATTTGTTCAACACTATCCCTTACTGGCCCCAGCAAAATGGAGAGGTGGAACGTCAGAACAGAGACATTATTAAACGTTTAAAGATAAGTCAAATTGACAAAAAGAACTGGAAAGATTCGCTCTTGGAATATCTGACTATGTATAATAGTACTCCCCATACGACAACGGGAAAGACGCCAGCGGAATTATTTTTCCAACGGAAATTTAGAGACAAGATACCGATGATAGATACGTTTGAATATAATTATAAAGACCAAGATATGGACGTCAGAGACAGGGACAGAGAGCAAAAAGAAAAAGGAAAAGAGTACGCGAACAAGAAGAGAAGAGTTGAGGATGGAAACATAAAAGTAGGGGATGAGGTTTATGTTAAAAATATGAATAAGACAAATAAGTTAGCTCCAAATTATGAGCCAACCCCTCACACTGTAGTATCTTGTAAAGGCGGAGATGTAAACATTGAAAATAACGAAACTGGACAAAGACTGAGAAGAAACATGATGCATTTAAAAAAGGTCGAAGGACAATGGAAAATCTTGGACGAAGAGACGACAGAGACGAATGATGGCGAATCAGATAATTAAATATATATCTTAAAATTTAATAAGGGATAAGAGGAAGACGTGAAGTAATGCTAATGCATGAAGCGCAAAAATATTGCTAAATATATACATAAATAAAGTGAAGTATAAAAGTACTAAGGAAGTTAACGAAGCAGGAAGTAGTTGTGTTAAAGTAATGATTAAAAAAATAAATAATGATGATTATTGAAATTACTGTTTTATTTAATTATCCAAAAATATTAATACAACAAACTTAACAATAAGGAAGGGATGTAGTATACGTGCGAAAGAGATGCGTATATCTGTCGTCTCCTGCGCACGAACACGGACTCTACGCGCGTGCAAGCGCGCAGTGGTATTTGAGATACGGAAGCCGAGTCACGTCGCGTAGCGTAGCCGAGGAGCCGATATTCATTATTATATTATTGTGTAGTGGAACTAGTGGATACAGTTGAAGAAGCAAACACTACAGCCGGTTTTTCAGTAGAGTACTTTTAACTAAGTATAGTTCTTACCCATTATTGTTTGCGTGGTGGTTGACGCAGAATCTAACGCCGACACATGGGCCTGTTTTTTCTTCATCGGATTGGGCGACGGAGCTGAAATTGATAAAATACAGTATAATAATTAATTATAATTTCGTTTAGTTTGAAAGGGAAGAGAATGAGCAGAATACTACAAATAATTTAATGTACGCATGAACCATTATTAAAGTTTTTGGCAAAATATTCTCTAATGGTACAAGCTTTTATCGCTGTCTGTACCACACAATAAGTAATAGTACTACAGTAATATAGAAGTTCACTCCTTCACAAAAGTCAGATTTAGGTATAAGATTATGCAAGCCGCCTTCCGCCTGCAAGCAAAATTGAAACTTATAACCGCGCACGAACCGTGAATCTTCTTTGCGCGCCGCAGTTTTATGACCGAGCTGTGAGTGTCGGCACGGGGTTGTCACTTGACAAGTTTTTGTACCTACTGATTTATTATATTTAAGATAAAAATGTAGAGCGACCGGTAGCCTAGCGGTATGAGCGTGCGACTTTCAATCCGGAGGTCGCGGGTTCAAACCCCGGCTCGTACCAATGTGTTTTTCGGACCTTATGTACAAAATATCATTTGATATTTGCCAGTCGCTTTTCGGTGAAGGAAAACATCGTGAGGAAACCGGACTAATCTCAATAAGGTCTAGTTTACCCTCTGGGTTGGAAGGTCTGATGGCAGTCGCTTTCGTAAAAACTAGTGCCCACGCCAATTACTTTACCTGCCAAGCGGACCCTAGGCTCCCATTAGCCGTGGCAAAAATGCCGGGATAACGCGAGGAAGATGATGATGATGTAGGAAATACAAACGTTGATTTTGTAAACATATTTTTTTTCCGGAGGCATACCTACTTCCGTGAGAATCAGACATAATAATAGTTAGCGTTGTTTTATCACAAAGTTCCCATGGCCACCTCCTGTCTCCTCTCCATCATCAAATCAGCTCCATGTCATTCCATTAATTTTACATATATATATATATATGCAAAATTTCAGCTCAATTAGTAATGGGAAAGTTGCTCAAACTTAGCCTCCTAGATTGGACCCACAATAACTAACATACATGCATACTAACAGGGCAAGTTAAATCAATAAAAGTTTCTAAAAAGATGAGGAAATTGAAATTGCCATAAGTAAGTATACCACATCATACTAAACTCAACCTGCAAAAGTGTATCAAGTCACGTGCATAAAGTACGACCTACAGACACCTACGTATCTGAAAATTATAATATGTAAGTACTTTGCCTTGTAGGTACATGATCTCCGGTTCGATATCCTAAGAAACCTATGAGTCCTAAGACTAATCCAAATAAGCCCTATTTTCATTGTTAAAGGTCAATAGCAGAAGCTTAAGTTAAAATTCGTGCCTGCGCTAATTTTTGGGATTAAAATGCATTTGTAACACACTAAGATGATGAAGATTAGTAGTCTAGTATAGGTAAACAAGAAACATAAGAATAAAATACAAATACTTACCAATTACATTTTGCTTTGTGGATGGCGCAAGAGGAGTTTTGCTTACTGAAGGTGGTACTGGCGCCACTTCCTCTATGCGGCTTGGCGCTGAAGCTGAAATACATCAAAACAAGCATTCGATAAATATATAATTACTCGTAGTACATACTCAGATATTTGTTCTCGAGTATGGATATTTTTATATATTTATATACTCCGCAATAAAGAATTCATTTATTATTCATTTTATACAATCATAATATTACACAACATTAATACAATTATTGTAAAAAAACCCTAAAAATAATTCAAATAAAACTTAACCTACAGAAAGCTTAAAATAACCCACCCTGCATCGTACCTGGCTCAAAGGTCCCCATAATGCCTGCAGCGTTCCCCCGCTGAACTGCTATGGAGACCTGTTGAACCAAGTACGACCCAGAGCGAGGATCACCACCTCTCTCCCGCAAACGCCGGCCTATTTCCCCAAAAAGTCGGCGAGCTTCGACTCCCCACGGCCCCGCTGTCTCCAGTGCTACCGGCACAAAATCGTAAGCGGATGCCAGTGCGGAGTATTTAACGTGCTTTTGCTTGGCAGCAGTCTCCGCCGCCGAACCAGCACAACGCATGGTCTGCCCTAAATGGGATGCAGCAAACGTGCTCACGCAAGTTGCATCCCACAAGAGGCAGCGTCCTCTCCGCCACGGAACCAACGTAAGGCCGTCCGGCCTCTTCCCATCCGTGCGACTGAGACCCGGCGGCTCCAACACACAGGGAACGTTTGCCGAAACCATGGCCCTCCGCACAATCTCATTTATAGAGTGGTGTCTCGGAAAACGGCCAGCGCATCGTCGGCAACTCAAGCCATGATGCCCGTTCTCCGCCACCCATGCTCCGCAGCCACAGCGGTGAGGCTCACACACCTTTGCCCCCAATCTGAGTGCCACAGCTATTCTCAGCGAGTCATTGTCTAGCATGGTACCCAGTTGAGGTGAGGGCAATGCATGGAGCCACGCCCCTGATTCTGGCTCCGCGATGGCCTTGAGACGCGCCAGATCTGCTCCCGAGGCACCAGACACCAATGAGCTGTATACATGTCTGCTCCGCACGGCGTCCCATTAGGTTAGGCTAGGTCATTTATATACTTAACTATTGATATATTATATTATACCTACTAGTGACTTCCCTCGGCTTTGCATGGATAGTTTTAGGGTAGTAAAATGTAATTTTTAAAGGCCTATTTTTTTTAATTAGCATAAAGCCCTACTGCTGGGCGGGGTGGAACTACGCATGTGGCGTGGGTGCAAAAACGCTTCTTACCAAAAAGTAGGTAGGTAAATACTTCCACAGCAATGCACGCGTGGCCTGTTCCGAATTGCCGCCCACCCACGTACACGCTAGCGCTCATGGCAGGCGAAACCCCACTGCGGCGCACGCAGAGCACGCCACGGACAAATGCCGTACATGGTGGGGGAGCGGGGGACATGAGAGCTGTGCACCTTGTTTGTAGTTATTAAAACCATGAGGCCTATGCTCAGCAGTGGGCGATAAAGGGCTGATCTGATATGATGATGATGATGATGAAAACCATGGTGGCTACTTGCTTACCATTAGGCGGGCGGGGTATGCTTGTTTGCCAGATTGCCACCGAAGTGGTATAAAAAATCATAGGCTACGGTGATTGCTTACAATCAGGCGGGCCGCATGCTTGTTTGCCAGCGATGTGGTATAGAAAAAACATAGGCTACGGTGACAGCTCACCATCTGGCGGGTCGTATGCTTGTTTGCCACCGACTTCGTAAAAGTACACTATTTATTTATTATGCAATTTTTTCATATACCCATTATGAATATGAATAAAATTTTAATTCTGATTTTAATGTTTGTGTTGTTCTAGATACTTTTCTCTTGTTCCATTTATTTATTTTTCTTCTTAGGCTAGGTCATTCATAACATGAATATAAAAGTAAAATACAAAAACACAAAAAAAAACAAAAATAATAAGTATAAACACATTATAAAAAACCTAACCTAGGGTGCCGCCAGCAGCGGGACAAGGCCCAAGCTGCCGGTGGTCAGGGCCGCAGAGAGAGGAACCGGCGGACTATCCGCGCCGTGTCCAAGATCACCGCCTTCTGCATCTGACCCTTGATCCAACCACCTAGCGAGAGTCTCTCAAGATGTTGGTCGAGACTCTTCGCTATTACACCGTTCACTGAAACGACTATCGGGACAATGATCGTCGAATCAACATCCCACATAGCGGTTATCTCGTGAGCCAAGTCTAGGTACTTACTGGACTTGTCCTTCTCGGCTTTCACGAGATTCTCATCATGTTTATTATTATACTAGCTGTCTTCGCGTGGAATATGATCCGTGCCGTTTTCTCAGTTATCTACTTATCTGTCTCGTTAAATACGTTCCAACATACTGATACCTAAATGAGTGCCGAGTTTTGTAGATAATTAAAATGTGCATGCACATTTTATCCTTTCCCTTTCGGCACACTATTGGGCGAATTAAAAAAAAAATTGGGTGTAAAGGTTACCGTGAAAACGTAATACACAGAAGGATAGAGGTACTTTCGCAAGTTTCGCTTTAGCTAGTATGGGTAAAATGTATACAGGTAGTAGCTCATTTTGAGCAAGATTCTATAAGTAATTAGGTACCTTCGACTATTGCCAGCGGAGTTGTGCTACACGCAGGCAGCACAGGTGCAGCAGGGCTCTCTTCTTCCATGGCAATTGGGGCTGAAGCTGAATGATTATAAAACATGCAATACAGTACACTTAATAGTTCAAGCAAAGACAATTTTTATTTTGCATATTAAACGTCATTGCAGAAAAATACTGGCCTATTTATTATTCTTACATTACAATTTGATAAAATATATGTACTTTTTTCATATTTTATATTGCTTACAAGTTTTACAGCCTAGATGTACTCGTATGTATGTACTTAAAAGACTTCTATGAGTTGTATGGGTACTTTAAAATAAAGATTATCATGTCATAAGTAAACAATGAAAACCATTATAAACTTCCACTACTTCTGAGATATTGATATTAAAATAGTGTCAGTGCTAGACAAAATATGTCCTTCCTTTCTAGAATTTCTAATCTAGAATTTCTAGATCAACGGAAAATTAAAATTAAATTTTGATTCCCTTGAGAGTGACGAAATATTATTAATTGTTTTTTTTTTGTGGCATAAACAGCCATAACTTTTTTGAGCGTTAACTTAGAAGTTTGATTTTTTCAGAGCTTTAAGGGACTGTAGACCTGAGTATATGGTTTTTACTTCAACTAAAGGGTCTTGACAGACAGACAGATGGACGGACGGACGGCCTGTTGCCTCCTATATATGGGTGATCCTAAGGGTTCCGTTTTTTCCATTAGATGTACGGAATTCTAAAATTGTAAAGCTACCAGAGGCACGAGATCGTAAGTGGGTGCTGATGTTTACCTCAATATATTTGTTTAAAAATGATCAACTTACTCATTATATTTTGGGTTGTGGCTAGGGTTGCCAGATCGAAAGGCGCTATTATCGGGAAAAAATATAAATTTTTCGGGATTTTGGGACTTAAGTCGGGAAAAAAAAACATTCAAATTAAAGTAATTGTATTAAAAACAACGATATTTTATATTATTGGCACTACGTAAGCTACGCGCTCGACGCGGATCGCTCGCCCGCTCGACGACAGTTCGGAACATGAAATTATTGCTTTACAACGTGAAGCTGTTTTTCGGGACAATTTTCCCTTCGTCGGGAATCGGGAACACATGCTAAAAATCGGGAGAATCCCGCCAAATCCCGACCATCTGGCAACCCTAGTAGGGTTGCCAGATCGAAAGGCGCTATTATCGGGAAACAATAGAATTTTTTCGGGATTTTGGGACATAAGTCGGGAAAAAAAAACATTCAAATTAAAGTAATTGTATTAAAAACAACGATATTTTACATTATTGGCACTACGTCAGCTCGCTCGCTCGACGACAGTTCGGTGCTTGAAATTATTGTTTTAAAACGTGAAGCTGTTTTTCGGGACAGTTTACACTTTGTCGGGAATCGGGAACACATGCTAAAAATCGGGTAAATCCCGCCAAATCCCGACCATCTGGCAACCCTAATTCCAGTGGCTTACACAATAATCCGTCTAGTACTTAAACTCTGCGCTGCCAAAAAAAAAGTTATTTTACAGTGGATTCCATCCCACTGTGGTGTAGTGGGGAACGAGGTGGTGGATCGATCAGCTAGGGAAGCATCCGAAATGGGTGTTAAATACCATAATGTCCCTTGGTTCTCTGACGTTCTGTACAAGGTCAAAAATATGTGCTTTGACATGTGGAGCGAATATTTTGATGAAAGATCCCGCTCTAAGGGTATATGGTATAAAACGATCCAACCCACTCTTCCTCGTGCTCCATGGTTCTCTCTCTGTAGGATGAACAGGCAGGATTTAATTGTTGCTCTTAGATTGCGATCTGGTCACATTCCTTTAAATAGCTATGCGTATATGATGCGTAAAGTTGCCTCGCCCAAATGTAATTTATGCGGAGTAGTTGAAGACGTGTTTCATATTTTAATGGAATGTCGCCGAGGTGCTGCACAGCGTCATTTGCTTAATGTTAGGTGCTATGATATCGGCAGAGTCAATAGCATCCTGGCATATCCAGCCTCTGAAGAGGCTGGGCTTCTTTATAATATGGTTAAGGATATCATACAAATTAGAAGTAGTGAAAGTTAGAATGTTATAGATTCATTAGAGAGCCACTATGAGGGTGGCATTTGTAAAAACCCTCTATAAAAATAAAGATATAAAAAAAAAAATTAACATGTTTGACACTTGATGTCAATTTATGAAAAATATATACTTACCAAAACTTTCTAGCACAGTAAGAAGTTAGAGAACCATGGAGTCGATATTACCATAATATTCAACTTTTACTCATACTCATCCTCAATTATTTATTTAGATAAGAGATATATAGAGATCTTTATTTGCATACCAGGTATTATAGGTACATGGACCCTGGAAAGGGTGTAGCAAAATAGGAACTACAATATAAGTAGTTTAACTTATTACATTAGATTTATACTTAGGTGCTAACTTCTTTATATTCTAAATTACAGTTATAATTAAGTATTTCATCACAAAATGCCTTCATAATCATCTATAACGATGATTTAACGCAGTTATCTGTTAAAACTATATATAGAACAACAAATAAATTTTACATACTCATAACTTTAAATAATACTTTTAAAATAATACTTGCACTGCGTGTGCAATCAAAATCGTTGCAGACTTTTCTTGGTCTAACTCTATTACATTTTTAAGGTCTATTAGTAAGTACTAGTTTCTGTCTCATAATAATTTGGCATCATTTGACTAGATTCTCAGTTTGACGCGGTATACACTCATATTGTTTATAATTAATAATTATTTACACTCACCGTCTTATCTTTAATTTCATTAAGTACTCATCAAAATACGAATTTGCTAATAAATCTTATTCAGTATTAATTGCCGGAAAAAATCCCGGAACTGACAATTCAGAATACCGATGTCGTCAGAATAAGGACGTAGACGTGCTGCGCGGGAATGGTGCGGTGCGCCGCGCGGGGCGCCCGCCTGCCCGTTCTACCACTCGTCTGCTTCACCCCCTTGAAAACGTAAAACTCGAGTATAAGAGCGCCTTAAGTGGGTGGTTTGATTTCCCTAAACAAACACATGACATATGTTGATATGTTAGTGGTATCCAGACGGGCCTGATCAAATCGGTTGGATATTTGATTTTTGATCATGAATCTAGCTGGATCAGGCATGAGTGGTGGGGGAACTAACAGAACGGGATAGTCTTATGTATCTTTCTGTAGGAGTAGCAGAGAAAGCGCTAGTTTGTCCTTGTCACAGTCTCACATTGTTTTTATGAGTGTATACTGTAGTTTCCTAAATGGCAGTTAATACCATTCTCATTTTTTCCACTTTTTATTTTTCTCGTAAGCTTCATTTATCAATAGCAATTATAATCATTCTCATATTTACCCATTCTATGTATTTATTAGTAGCTTATTTTCTCGATATGTTTTTGAACCGTTTTCATATTTTCCCATTCTGTGCATTTATTAGTAGCTTATTTTCTGGATATGTTTTTTAACCCTTCGCATTATTCCCATTCTATGTATCTAGACGGGTCAAGATTAGGATGGTTGAAAGGAGAGGAGGGAGGCCTTTGCCCAGTAGTGGAACACTGAAGGCTCATATAAATAAATAAATAAAAAAATATGAATAAATTAATATCGTTTATTGAAACTTAAAGAATGTTTTTTTTTATTCTTAAAAATTATGTTTCATAAATATGACTGACAACTGTGAAAGTTAAAATCAGTATTCATTAACTTAACTGACAAGCATATTAATACTTCAAGCAGGCCAAAAGTAAGATGGTTTTTTTAATGTCATATTTTCCCAGCAGAAAATTATTAACAATGTTATCGATTTTCATGTCCATTGCAATGTATTTTTTAGCCCTTTTCCGAAAGACATCAGGGCGAACATCATTTTGTAGCTCTTGGAAATCCACTGCCTGTGCCTCGTCCTTCAGTTCAGAGAGCACTAATAAAATATTAGAATTTTTTCTAATGATATTATTAATCTTTTTGTGCCAGCTCTCAGTCACGTTGTTCGTTCGGTGACGCTGCTTAAAGCACGATACTATGTGGATCATTTCTATTTGAACCCATTGCGATGACATGTATTCATTAAAGTTTTTGATGCCTGGCATTTGTGGCATGTCTGACGAAATTTCGATCCAACCTTCGTGAATTTTTACGGCCGGCAGATGGGCAAGGGCCGCACATTTTGCTACATAGGTACAACCCTCGCGTCTAGATAATATATTAAATTTTTCTGCATTGTTGTACAGTGCTTGCGAAAAATGAAAATAACATCCGGTGATTTTTGCTAACGGGTACAGTTTGCGGAACGCGTTGATTGCCGCTTTCTCAAAATCCACTTTTAATTCATCAGGTTGAAACCCAGGAATGTTTTGTTGAAAACTTTTAAACATTTTTTCATAGGTCTCCTGCTGCTTGTTGGGCAATAGAACATAAATGCAAGGCAGTACTCTTGTGTGGTCAGCAGTAGACCCAATGTCCGCATGAAAAGTGTACAATTGCACAAACGGTTCTGGAACGATCCGAAAAGTACCGTCTGCAAAAAACTTCTTACAATTTGCGAGCCATTCCTTGGATTTTTCAGTAACAAATATTAAAAAGTCGTCTTCTTTGACACAAAGCCAGTCCTGGGCTAAGCTTTCTGGTAACAGGATGTCTTCGCAGCATTCGAAAGATTCTTCCTCGCGGCGGGCTCTATATAAACTATCTTTTTTGTTGCGTAGAATCGGCAGTTTGTCTATATACTCAACGGTCATAAACTGCCTCATTTCTTCCTTAAACAAGGTTGGGATTGGTTTATATGACGTGGTCACCATCTTTTTTAAATTAATTATGCTGCGCTCTATGTCAATGCTCTCATGGTCTGGTATACAGCAATGTTCGCGCTCTCGAATTATCTCAGTTTTGTCAGGGTTGAGCAATACTGAGCCATAGCAATGACCAACCTTGTCGCAAGTCCATACAGAAGTCCGGCATTTGTGATTTTCGCGTTTTAAGTAATGCCTCCGACCGCCCTTGATCAAAATTTTACCTCTGCGGTTGCTTTCAATGAAGCTAAAAGTTGCAACACTATCTTCCAAATTGCTTGAAGCCATTGAAAGTCCTGACAAATTACTTTTTTGAGAAGATAAGAATTATATTCTCACAACGACTAAATTATGTTATGTCACATATGACAATGATAGATACGTATGTTGAAGTGTATGCATATTGATTATTATCTAGTGTCTATGATTATTTAAACGTTTATGCCTAATCAACTAGTTTTCAACCTTAGAGTATTTACTAATCATCAATTTACGAACCGACTACTATTACTTCTTTGCTAACAAAAATATTTGAATATTTATTATTTATTTATTTAATTATGCGGCTGGTCATAAAACATATAGGGATATTAAGCTATTCATAAAAAAATTGTATGGAAAATAATGCGAATGGTTACAAAACATACCGGGAAAATAAGTTTTTCAAAAAAAAATAGAATGGAAAAATATGCGAATGACTAAAGTTGCTATAGGGAAAGGAAGATTACGAGAAAAATATAAAGTGAGAAATAATGCGATGTCACTTTGCACAGCGATATTTTTGGCTTATTTTTCAAATTATACATGGCTCTAGATGCCTAAAACTGCTTTTATTTTATCAAAAAACACCAGATTACTGTGCAATAGTGTGGGCAGGCCCAGTACTGAACAAATAATAACATATCTTTTTGTTTCAGACGTTGCGGTCTTGCACGGCTACGTCGTGTCGCCCTGACGGCCGATGTCAACGTCTACAACGAACTATATATTGTATTTCTAGTGAATCTTGTTATTTTATCTTTAAGTTTTTTGTGCTTTAATTACTGCTGTGTAGTTCCGGTAAGTGGATGCATGCCGCAACTCAATCAGGCGATGGCACGCCATATCCAAATTTTAATTGTGTACAATGCGATAACTCTTTTAAAACGCAGAGAGGCCTCAATATTCATATTTCCAAAAAACACCGTCTTTGTATCAGCCAAAATGACGCCGGTCTAAATTTAGGCCCATCCCTTTTGACCACCCCCCTTTCTGACCATCCAAATTCTATCCCTTTCCATTTACACCTTAGCGAACTTAAAAATAATGTGCCCGTTATTAAAAGAGTTCCGCGCGGCGCCAGGATCACAGTCGCTAAACACCTTTCAGGCCTACTTACAAAATGTGTGGAAAATAATCAAATTGATGATTGGCATAATCTTTTCCTTTTCTCATTCAAAACCCTTCATGCCAAGAAGGATAAGACAATTTCTTTAACACAAAAAATCAAAAACAATTGCGTTTCGAATACAACTTCACACATTTCTCGACCTTCTGGATGTAGCTCATCCACTTTCAATAGAACTAAATTAATCGAAAGCAAAATTAGCGACGGCGATCTTAAAGGTGCCGCTCGTCTTCTTTTCACAAACGACGTGCTATCGCCAGATACTCCCCGATACCCTCTCGGCCTTACGATCTAAACATCCCCCGGCTCCTTCAGTACCACACTCGTTTTCCCCACCTACAGTTGACCAGGCCTGCCTCCAAATCGAAGGCAAAGACGTTATTGACGCCATATTTTCTTTCAAAGCCGGTTCGGCGGCCGGCCTGGATGGGATCTCGCCCCAACATTTGAAAGATCTTATTTCTCATTCCGTGGGCGACGCAGGTGAGCAGCTTGTCTGTTCCCTTACTAAATTAATAAATTTTATGTTTTCAGGCAAAATTAACACTAATATCGTCCCGATTCTATACGGGGCAAACCTGATCGCCCTAACCAAAAAGGACGGAGGGGTGAGACCCATTGCGGTGGGGTCAACTTTACGACGTCTGGCTTCAAAAATTGCGGTTAGACACATTAGATCAAAATTACAATCCCTTTTTGAACCAATACAGCTAGGTTTCGGCACGAAAGGTGGGTGCGAGGCAGCCGTCCATGCCCTAAGGACCTACCTTTCACTCGATGATTGCGAAATTGTTGTCAAAATTGACGTTAAAAATGCTTTTAATTCGGTTACAAAATTCCGGAACTATACAATTACCTTTTCTTTTGCTATTCAGACTCATCTAAATTAATGTACAAGTCACATGAATTATCTTCCGAGGTTGGCTGTCAGCAGGGTGACCCTCTCGGGCCAGCAATTTTTAGTTTGGCTATAAATCCAATTATCAAAAATTTAAAATCAAAATTCAATGTGTGGTACTTAGATGACGGAACCCTAGGAGGTGACGTGAATACTGTACTCTCTGATTTGTCTTTTATTAAGAGTAGTTTCGAAAATATTGGTTTAGAACTGAATTTCAGTAAATGCGAACTCTTTATTCAAAAACCTTCTTGTACTTTGACCAACTTACAACCCAAATTTGACGATCTGACTCCCAATATCAAATCAGTAGACAAGTATTCTCTTTGCCTCCTGGGTTCTCCTATATTCGAAGAATCTTTTCCCGATTATATTTCTAACTCCATAACTAAATTCAAAAGTCACACGGATCGCTTACTCGAAATTAGCCCTCATTATGCTCTTGTGATTCTTAAATTCTGCCTTTTTGTCCCTAAATTTACGTATGTGCTCCGCTGTTGTCCTTTCTGGAAACATCAAAATTTATTGTCGCCCATAGATGATTTGATCAAAATTAGTTTAGAGACGATTCTAAACATTCAGCTAAGTGAGCCTTCCTGGTCTCAAGCGTCCCTCCCCATTCGGTTTGGAGGTTTAGGAATTCGCAAAATTTCCAGTGTGGCTTCCCCAGCCTTTTTGGCGTCCACTCATAGCACGTCTGGTCTCATAGGAAATATCTTAAGGGCTTTGCCCACAAACTGTGAGATTGCGGGCTTTGAGGACGCCAAAAATGCTTTTAAAATTGCTTGCCCAGGCAAACAATTTCCAGACAACCCAAATTCACAAAGGAGTTGGGATAATGTTTACTGTGATTTAACTTACAATACTCTCCTAAACAACTGTACAGGTCCAGACCGCGCGAGGCTTTTGGCGGTCGGAGCCCGGGAAGCCGGTTACTGGCTACATGCCCATCCTTCGCCCAATACTGGTACTTTCTTGGATCCGGCCTCCCTTAGACTGGCGACTGGTTTGCGACTCGGGGTTTCGGTGTGTACGCCACACATATGCTCTTGTGGCACGGACGTGGACCGACTGGGACACCACGGATTATCTTGTCAAAAAAGTGCAGGCCGTTTTTCGAGACATGCGTCGCTTAATGACATAGTCCGTCGGTCTCTTGCCACCATCAATGTGCCTGCTCTTCTTGAGCCGACTGGCATTATCAGAGATGATGGCAAGAGGCCCGATGGAGTGTCCTTAGTTCCTTGGAGCTTGGGACGGATGTTGGTGTGGGATGCTACCTGCGTAGACACACTGGCACCGTCCCACCTCCAACGGACTACTGTAAAAGCGGGCGGAGCGGCGGAAAGCGCCGAAATTCTAAAACGTAACAAATATAAGAGCCTCGGTAGAGAGTACCATTTTGTACCATTTGGTGTTGAAACTCTAGGTCCATGGGGTCCCAGCGCGCATAAGTTGTTCGCAGAAATCGCGAAGCGTCTGGTTGACGTAACTGGTGACCGAAGAGCTGGCGGCTACCTCGCACAACGTATCAGCATTGCGATACAGCGAGGAAATGCCGCCAGCATCCTTGGTACAATGCCTCAAGGGCCTATTTTAGATTTAAGCTAGTTATTAATTTCGTTTAGTAGTACCACTGTATATATATTGTATGTAAATAAATGTTTTCCATGCGAATGGTATTAACTGCAATTAGGAAATAACGATTTTCGGAACACACAGTATACACTCGTTTTTATTCCCCACCGTAAATTTAGTATGGATGGTGGGCAACAAATAAATTACACCAATCATAGCGTCGCATTGCGTATGTTTTGTCCCTCACAGAGGCACGCGTATAGCACTTCTATAGGATCCTACCTTCTATGTTTTTGATCGAGTGACAAGATAGCGAAGACGAAGATGCCGCCTCTCACCAGAAAACAAAAAATTGCTTTGGTCATAGCTTTCACCGTAAATTGTCACTAGAAACGGAAAAAAAAGAAAATGTAGGCAAAGGAATTATATTTAAAACGTAACCTATTCAGTCACGTTAACATACTTGAGGAGTTAGATGGCGAAGATTTTTGAACTTTCATGCGAATGGATCATGCAGCTTTTCATGAGCTGTTGAACTTGGTGAAACCACATATTACTAAGGAAGATACATTCATGCCAGAAGCTATCACTGCCGAGAAAAATAGTAACACTAAAGTATTTGGCGACAGGAAGAGATTACAGTGAACTCAGATTTAGCTCTGCAATTTCAACACAATCTATCTCAGAGATTGTACCCGAAACATGCAAAGCTACATAAAGGTAAGAAAACAAATAGAAACGGTGTTAATTATTTTAATAACTCCTAGAAATTACATGAACTACTACTTAAACAAAGATTTTGGATACTTCGATGCCGTAGCGAAGTGCGCATGGTTGCCCGAAAATGTGCCTACTGTATAAAGCGTAAAGCAACGCCCCACATCCCACCAACCGGCGACATACCAGATGTGCGCCTGGAACACCACAAACGCCCGTTCACAAACACCGGGCTAGATTATTTCGGCCCAGTCGAAGTGTCAATCGGCCGTCGACGAGAAAAACGATGGATAGCCCTCTTTACCTGCCTGACGACACGAGCAGTGCACCTGGAAATTGTTGCTAGTCTATCAGCAGATTCCGCAATCATGAGCATACGTCGTTTTGCTGCACGTCGAGGACTCCCGAATAAGATACTTTCGGATAATGGGACATGCTTTGTTGGAGCCAACAGACAGCTGTGCGAATTTTACAGCGACGCTGTGCAAGACTTTGCTGCCAGCAAACGCATAGAGTGGTGCTTCATTCCTCCGGCGTCACCATTCATGGGTGGTTGTTGGGAGAGACTTGTAAAGACAGCACTCCTTGTGACTCTAAAGGAAAGGGCTCCCAGAGAGGAACTACTCCATACTCTTCTCCTAGAGGCAGAGGCGCTAGTAAACTCGCGGCCATTAACCTACGTTACTGAGAACAGAGAGTATGAAAGCCTGACTCCGTCCCATTTCTTGATTGGTACCTCTTCACCGCAGCAGCTACCGGCCGTTTTAGACGATGGTGTATTTTCGTCAAGAAAGGAGTGGCAAAAAGTTCTACGACTGTCCGAGCACTTTTGGACCAGGTGGCTCAAAGAATACCTGCCCAGTCTGAAGCCGAGAAGAAACGACGGAAGGCAGTATTACAATTTAAAAATAGACGACGTTGTCCTCGTAGTTGACCCCGACCTGCCTAGAGGTGTTTGGCCTATAGGCCGTATAGTGGAAGTGTTCCCGGGCAGAGATGGAAATGTCAGAGTGGCTGACGTGGCCACAAAAGGGGGCCTATTAAGGAGGCCCGCCAGAAAGTTAGCTCGACTGCATGAAGAAGTTGTGTAGCCTTGCTCCACGGGGGGGATGATGTCGAGGACTAATTTGAGGTTTTATATGTTATTTATACTTTTTATACATTTTGTCTATGTTTTTATGGTATTTTGTTTTACCTTTTGTTTTTAGATCAGTTGTCATTAAATGCTCTGTGTGAAGCCCGGCTTTTTCGTTGCTCCCGAATTTTATAGCTATCGAAGTGTAAATTGTCCTGGATTCCGGGACAACAATCATAATACAGTTACCGTAAAATGTCACTACTGTGCTCTAAAATATGAAATTTAAAACTGTTTTAATAGTTTTAAATTACATATTAAATTTAGTTCCATAGTAATTTTTTTATGGAAGTCACCTCATCATGCCTATATTTTTAACATTTGTCGCCTTTTTCCCAATGGAAGATTGCTGTGCCAGTGTTGGAGCACAATTACTCAGTTTACAGTTCTAAAACCACAATTTTTTTTTACAATACAATGTAGTTATACATCAATGAATCAGCAGTGTTTGATTTTTAATATAAAAAAGCAGACAACAGACTTCTACCTCCTTATCAAAGGGTATTCGGTTCTGTAGGAAATTGTTAGTTTTCTTTATTAGGCAAATTATTAGGAGAAGGCTGTGATGTAGAAAATCTTTGTCCCTTTTGTATAATAGAAGAATTGGGTATGGTAATTGTTCTTAGAGGCTTAGGAATAGATATAACTCATATAACAACTGGATTATTTAACGGAAACCTATTAGAAGCTGGTGACTAGGATAGAGATTGTGAAGAAGAGGATTGTGGCGGACTGGCATTTAAATTTAGAGAAGTATTTATCGTTAATTGTTGAAGTTTCCCATAGAATAAAACTTCAGAAATTATTTTTTTTGCAATACATTTCTGCAACTGTCTCATTTATTTCAGTTGCATGGCCATCACTCTTGACATGTGGTCTGTGGGATCTTCTTCATTAGATAATAGTTTTTGTGCTGATTCCAGGAGTTGAAGCTGCTTATCTTGTACATCATAATTTTTTTTATGGAGATTCCTGAAACACAAGAGCAATGGTTAGAAGTGGCCAAAGAGTTTAAGACAAAGTGGAATTCAAACAAAATTTATTTATTCTTTACATAAATGGGTTTTTGCATTACACATTCTAACATAATAAGTAATAAATACACACATTAAAATTAATATATAACTAGGAAAGTTCACTCACGACCATAACTTAAATTTATCTAAATAACATCTTATTCTAACAGACTCCGCGAGCTGTACCGGGTGCAAAGGTGCCCATAACACTTGCCGCGTTACCACGCTGGATAGCGATGTCTAACCTCTGCACCAGGTAAGACCCCACGCGAGCTTCAGAGGTGTTCTCCCTAATCCTACGTCCCCCCTCCCTTATAAACGCAATGGCGTCAGAACCCCAACACCCCGTTGTCTCGAAGGCGAGGGGTACAAAATAATACTTCGCCTCAAGGACAGAGTATTTTGCCTTTTTCTGGACGCCGCTAACTCTGCCGCAGCTCCGGCTGTCTGCACCTGTGAGGCGGCGACAGTGCTGACTCACGTGGCGTCCCACAGTAGGCACTTCCCTTTCTGCCATGGCACCAAAGTTAAGCCGTCCGGCCGTTTGCCATCGGTACGACAGAGGCCCGGCGGTTCCAAAACACACGGGATGTTAGCGGATACCAGTGCCCTCCGGACGATGTCATTTAGCGCGTGGTGTCTAGGGAACCTCCCTGAGCAGCGACCGCAACTCAATGTGTGACGGCCATTAGCTTCCACCGTGGAGCCGCAGATGCATCTGTGAGATATTACAAACATCGCAACCCAGGCGAAGAGCTACAGCCACACGCAAGTGGAACTTTGACCATTGTATTGGTAGCATAGATGGAAAACATGTCATAATTATAAGACCTGCAGACAGTGACTATTTTACAATTATAAAGCAACATATAGTGTTGTATTATTTGCAGTGGTCAATGCAAATTACGAATTCTTATATTTTCACATATAGCCTAAGCAAATTGGAAAAATCTGCGGAAATAATTCGTGTAGTTTTGAAAATTGGTACAAGTATACCTTGTGGTGTTCAGATAAACATACTAAAAGTCCTCGAGGGTAGGGGGTGAAGGTACCTTTTTTCATATTATTGCTCATATCTCGAATATCTGAACGAATAGCATTATAATTACTTCGGACAAAAGTTTTAACATAAAAGGACCATAGGCACTTTAGTATGGAGTCTGGTCCATATCCTCAATACTTATGAAACCTAGTCGCGGGCCAACATGGTCTTTTTTATATAAATAGAACCCAGTACGGCAACGGTTTCACCATAGTATGTTTTATTATAATAGAAAGAAAAAGACACGTTATGCAATTTAATATTGTAGGTAGGTAGATACCTATATAATACCTATGTTATTTTTTGATTAATATAAATACAATGATAATAAAATGCATAACGTGTCGTTTTCTTTCTATTATAATAAAACATACTATGGTGAAACCGTTTTTTTTTTTTTGATTCCTGGCTTTTACTGATTGGCCTCGCCAGGGGCCAGTAACAGTTTACGGTGTGAGTGGGGTCAGTGCTGCGGCCTGAAGGGCCGCGGCACTGCCAAGAGTGAAAGGAGAGTGAAAGAGATAGGTAGAAGTGAAAGATTAAATGTTAGAGTATAGAAGAGAGAAGTTTACAATAGTCTTAGTGTAACGGGCCCTCTTCATACTAACTTTAACCCCACTTAAATACACTCCTTAATTAGAAAATTACCTGTGTCTACAATAAAACTAACTTGGCCATAAGAAAATTGCGATCGTCTAGTTAATGGTAGGACTCCTAAGTTATGTGTAATAATCCAGGTTCTTTTTACATTAGAAGGATTAGTTAGCCTGTTAAAAATACCTAGAACTATTTTATAGAGAAAAGTACATGGAAGAATTTATGTATTTAAATAGATTGCTATGCTAATGTAGTGATAAGTAAATGATGGTAGAATTTTATACGATCTCAAAAGTGAGTAAAATTTGTATAAATTAGTTTAGTCAAAGTACACAATATAAAATAAGATATGGATAATAGTTTTTTATATAATTAGGGTAATGTCTCCTACCCACTGGAACCTTGTTATAGGTTTATATATCATCTATATCATTTCTCCAGCTGAAGCGTTTGAGTAATTGGAGTTGTCGGACTCAATTTTTATATTCTTAAAAATTGAGTAATGGTTCCTTAGAACATTTATGAGAGGGATTCTATAGCAGTGTCATAACACTTTTGTAAGCACTAATTATAAGTACTACAAATAAGAAATTTAAATAAGGAACATTTGATCCCTGAAATATTTTTTTTGAATTGTGGGATATTTTTATTACAACCACTCCAATCTTTCTCGTCGGGATGAAGACGGCTTCGTATCCTAATTTCGTTCTAGCAAAGAAAGCGGACCTCCTTCAGGATAATCCAAATTGGACCTTTATCATACAGTCATCTTTTAATACTAATCAAATCCACTCTATAGAGTATATTTTTCGTCAAATGGCACGTCCTTAGACTCAAATACCCTCAATTAAAAATAATGTTAAACCGGCCATAGCCTTAATGTAGATATTCAAACTTCCAGACTATAAAATTCCACAGGCATGTAATGATACCACATTCCAAGTTTAGCGGTTCACTACCTGACATTGTGTTACACATAGTCAGTGCCAGAATTTGTCTATCATTCTGAATAAATCATTATCCTTTGATATAAATTGTTAGGAGGAACTATTGATCCTATTACATGCCATTATCAGTAATTATACCTACTGTATACAATCTGCTTTATGTAGATTGAATACTTGATTTTACTCGCAACCTTTCAGTGATAGAGACGAAATCCTACCATAACTAAATGGCCTAATATTGAGATATGTGAACTTTATTAAATCACTAAAACTTTACTATATAAAATTAGTATTTCAATAGATACATACTAATCTAATTCTTCTAAGAATAACAACATTAAATTATAAATCCACCCCTTCTTACTTGTTGATATGGAATTTTACAAACATTTTCAAAGATTAAAGGAATCACTTCAAAACTCTTAAAATAGTTCTATAATTTGAATAAATTGTATATGTTAAATCAAAATGGTCTTATTGTCAGTTTCGCTAATCCTGTTATGTAATGGAATGCCAGAAATTAGCCAACTCTAATTTCCCTTTTTGAAAGCTAGCTACGAGAGGAAATAAGTATACATAATTTAAGTATATAAAATTTATAGAAAATAAATTATTACATTTTTAATAAACATACTTTGAAATTGACGTTTAATTGTTTTAGAATGTAGATGGAAATTTGAGCAAATAGCTCAATAGGTTAATGAAATAATAATTGGTTAGAGATAATGCAGATGTTAAGTAAAAGTTTAATTCTGAAAAATAAACGCCCTGAAATGTACACAAAATTAAACACGTTTTTTAACACGTAATCGCTTTCAATTTCTAAATTACACGCTTTTAATTGTTGAATTTATCTATAACGCCCTAAAACTGAATAAAGGTTTACATAATCCTGAAAATAATTACACACAAACACTTATTACATAATTAAATCGTTATCATTCACTTCCTGAAAATTAACACAATAAGGGTCGGTTGCACGAAACTGTCCGTATCGTTAAAGAGTTCTCTACAGTCTTTTTATGTACGAAAGGTTCCATAGTAAAGTGCCGAGGAGAACAGGCTGACGTTAATCAGTCTGTTAAATGTGATTCGTACAACTGGCCCTAAACTAAATCACAGGTTTTCTAATTAATCTCTTACCGAATCAGGATCGTTTCATTTCTCGTACCACTCCAAATTCTATGTCAATCTGACTTACGTTAGTATGCTAATACTTCCCTACTTTAAAAATGGCATCTGCCTGACAATCACTTCGAATCAAACATAAATCACTTCTGAAACCACTGTTTAACCAAAAGACTTCGTTGGCATCGTTATACATATCCGTCCCCAGTTAAACAGCGTTATTAGGGTTAGTACACAGTTATATTTTTGTTAACCCCTTACAGCATGTAGTAATAAAAATATTAGTTGAAATTTGAATCTAATTAACTGTCTAAAGAGCTAAATATAATTACTGCCATATATGGCTTTGTAAGCGGTAAAGGGTTAAGGAATTAATGGAACTTTATTTTATTATGTTAAAATCTATTTATTTTATTAAAAAAAACACTAATTTATGATCATTTATCTGATATTTTAAATGAACTATAAAAAGGTATAATTAAAGGTCAAAAGTCTTTCTAAATATTTACTGAATTTGAATAAAATCTGAATAATTAATTAGTTACTTATTAATTTTAATTAAATAAATTAACTCACCACCCCGCCGACTTGTTCTCCGGATCTTACTGCCTACGCTCTCCACCGACGCTCTGCCTTGGTCCCTGCTGCCTCTCCCTGCTGCAGCCCTGCTGCCAGGCCACCTCTGAACACCTCACCGCCTGCTCCAATTCCAGCAACTCCCAACGCTATATTACATATACACGCTATATTTGTATTAATTGGCGGAAGTTGACTTTAATAACTTTATTAAGACATATGAAAACAATTCTGATTGAAACTACTTCCATTATTCCATATAGAGATTGATCCTTCTGTTTTATCATGGTAATTTCGCCTATTTACTTTCGCATTAAATGATTCTACACATTATCATTATCATAGTCTTGACCTTAACCAAACCAAGTCTGCACCACAGATATTTGTTAACAACCCATTCCCATATATTTTCAAATATCCTTTCGTATACATAGAAAACTCCCACGATCCAGTAACAAACACACATGACCATCCCATGTTATACAAATATTCCCCATCGGCACTCGAACCCAGAACCTCCACGTAAGACTGATTTAATAAATGATTAATTTTTCAAATATTAATCAATTATCTACAAACAAACTCTCACAGTGGTATTTGCCATTTTCCTTTTTACAATATATATATTTTTTTATTTGACTGAGTACAATACAAGTAAATAAAAAGCTAATTAGTGTAAACTCCTTATGATAATTTAATATTTTTAACTCTAATTCTCCCCAAAGTTGAACAATTCTCCCGACATTCTAGGGTAATTTTAAATATATGGCATCCCAATCCCGCATATGGTAACCATAGCAACGGCCTTGACCTACATTCTCCAGAGCGCGCCTAGATACCAAAGTCACATTCCATTGAAGTTTACAGATTATGTTAATTTTTATAGCATGTTTTTATGTTTTAGAGTTTTGCCGACTTATTTACTTGTGAAACTATATTTATATAAGCTTGTTTATGGGGTTGCGATTCTTTACGGTTTGATGATGTTTTTCCTAGACATTAGAATAAAATTGTCTGTTGACCTACTGTCATATTTACCAAAATAAATGTTGATTATATACATACACTTAATTATACTTGTTATATACATGTAATATAGTTAATATTTGTACGGGAGCCCGTGTGATCCGTTACAGCTGCCCCCACATGAAGATATAAATACAAAACTAAATGATTTTTGTATTGAAGTCGAAATGAAAAAACCCCTAATATAATTCAGTTATTGAAAAAAAATTTTTTTTTTCATGTAGATGTGGTGTGTAAATATGACCAATACTTAAAAGAATCCTTATTATCCAGTGCGAACTATAAACCTAAAGGTTTTCCAATTCCATGAGTCAAATCATTGCCAGCCATGAATTTTCATTTCAACTAAAGCATTCGATTGTGAGTCAAATGGACCCTATTGGTAAAATTCTTGCATCTTCAATTAAAATCTATTGCCACTTTGCCCGGCAGGCGATCTCGCTACCTACATTGCTCAGGTATAATGAACCTACAAAAATCTCTTCTTTAAAATGAAAAAGCCTTTCTATTCTAAGTAACCGACAATAACTGTTCTTCCCATAGTCTAGGAAACCAGTTCACAATCAAGCACTACACAATAATACTCCTTCTTTCTTGGCATTTGTCCTTGTACAAATGAGATCAATCAGATAGTTAATTATCTTTTAAAGGATTTCTTTTTGAAAATGAAAGTTTTTATATTTTCATAACCCAAAATTTGGATTAAGAAAAAAAATTACTCATTAATTTTAATGTTTTACATAATTTTCCTGATTTTTCCCATAAGGGCACAGGATGTGTAATTAGTTCGTTTGAAAGCTTCTTGTAGAGTGAGTTTTTATCAAATTGAATGTACCTATAAAAGGTATGAAATTTTAACCTAGCTCTTAGACTATTTTGATAACAAATTCATGTAACCCCGATTACCCCAAGTCAAATCTCAATAACCGCTGTCACTATTCCTAGATATGCAACCATGATGAGACCCTTTTAAACCTTATGTTATTTCACTCATACATCTCAATTTTTATTCATCTAATACTCCAGACTTTTTCAATATCACCCGTTCATCCATCCATTTATTCTTCCTCATCCGCTCTTATATACTGTTTCAGTCACAGCTGCTAATCCATTGTGAATATGACTATATTATAAAAAATCCCATAGAAACAAAATTATCCCTTTCTTATTACACTTTGATATATATTTTAATATATTATATATATGCATACATCGTTATCGCGGGAGCAAATATAAATTTATTAAAGAAGTGGTAAAACAGACTGCCCGTTTAGTAAAAACAGACCTTTCTGCCTACACATTATAAGCCTCCAAGAAGTTCATCATACATAGCACGAAGTTTTTGTTGCATAATGTTCATAAATCTTGCTTTACACTCTGTTAGTAAATAATGACCCGGAATCGACATATCAAATAAATATTCATGATTTATTTTGTACAACATTATTTAATTTTTGTTGATCTTAAGTGATTTTCGTAATATACGACATAAATTTTCTCTATGTTTTCTACTCTTAATCTGCGGCGTCGTGCAGTAAATATCCATTTTAATTGGCTAAATGATCTTTCGACTGCTACTGTTGTAATGGGTGCGTTTTTAAAACGACGGAAGTAATCAAATGTAGAACGATATATCGTTGAATCTAGTACTATCTCCTTCTCCGATATCAGTTCACACATTTTTTTCATAACTTCATATCCGGCATTTTTCTGCAAAACCACTTTGAACTTTTTTAAAATCTGTTTTCCATCTTTATTCAAAATTAATTTGGATATATGTTTGTATGTATTTTGTACTATGGTCAAACTTTCACTAAGAGATAGATTTTGGCACTGCAGTTTATTTATAGCATCTGGTATTACTTGCAGATACTTTGCTATGAAATTTACATCTTTTCGAACTTTTGCACTGAGTAAAGATTTTTTTGCTTTGACGATGCACTGTGCGTCTGAATTACGAAATGTGTCTATAACGCTTTTTATTTCATCAAAATACTTGTTGTAGTAAGTGGTAGCCTCGATCCATGTTCCCCAGCGAATAATTGTTGGGTTTGGAGGCAAAGGAATTCCATTAAACATTTCTCTTAATGCTTTTACTCTTTTCGGAGATTTGCGAAATACTTTCTTTACATTTGAAATTAATAGGTTAACTTCTGGAAAAAGAACACGAACTTGATCGGCAACTCTGTTAAGAGCATGGGCTAAACATGTAACATGGACAATGTTCGGAAAAAGTGTTTTCAAATTTCTGCCAGCTTTCAACATATACCCCACACCATCAGTCAATAACAACAACACCTTGTCATGCTTATTGTGACCAGGGCCCCACAAATCATCCAGGGCATTTTTTACAGTATTAGTTATACTGATATTGTTCGTTTCATTTAAACATTTGCTTGACAGCACGTGTGGAGTTCCAACATCATCTTCAAGCATAGCACCTACTATAACGTTAGCGATTTGACGACCTATAGCATCTGTGGTTTCATCAACACTTACATATATATACGCGTCTTTTAATTCGTCTCTAATTATATCCATCTCTTTGTCGTATAATTCATTCACGCAAGTCTGCCTCAGCAAACATTCTGAAGGGACCTGAACAGTTTTTTCAAATTTTCCAGATACACAATCTTCAATGAAATTTTTAAATACAGGGTTCTCTATTTGAGACCACGGTATGTTACAGCTTACTAGAAATTTTGTCAGTTCCAACCTAAAATCTTTTTTGAGAGAAGTGTGTCTTTCAGAGTTAAAATGACGTTTCACGGAAGATTTAGTTTTACAAAAACTAATATTGCACTTCGAGCAAAATAGATTTGTATCGCGAGCCTCTAGCTCAGGATAATCCTGTATAAACAACCCCACAAATTCATCCCATGTTATTTTCCTTCGAGGCATTTTAAAGGCAACTTCTATTTGATTATGTTGTTACAAATAAAGATCAGTCAAGATTGACAAATGTCTAAATTGACTGATAAGGTTGCGTACCTAATAGGTAATCTTTTTAAGTACCAATCAAGTCAAGTATGGAGGTAAGATAGCATTGATATTCAATAAAATAATTATACATTTTAAGGTCGTAGGTATAAACGTTTCTCTATACGAATGTCATTTCTGTTTTTGACTGTTTTTTATAATCTTTCAGTATTGTCAAATCGTATTTGCTCCCGCGATAACGATGTATGTATATATGTAGTACTTGTTTAATGAACAATCTATATTTTACGCCAATTAAAACCGTTTATCATACGCATAACCTCTTGATCAGAACGCAATAGCCAAAGATATCGCAAATAATGACAACCACCCTTATAAATATGCATTTATGGATAGAATGATATTTACGCCAAATAGCCAATCACCGCAAATATTTGTCATACATAATCGCTTTTATAATATGTACTACGCGAAGTCAACTATATAACGCCTTATGTTCGCATTTTGAGAATTAGCCAATTGCCGCAAATATTTGTCTCGCATAACCGCTTTTATAATACTACGCAAAGCCAACTATATAACGCCTTATGTTCTTATAACTACGCATTTTAAAATTAAAACTTTACGCCAAGCATTCAAATGCCGCAAATAGTTTGTTATGCATCATAGTTTTTTTTTTTAAATACTATGCAAAACTACAACTAAAGCATTCGATTGTGAGTCAAATGGACCCTATTGGTAAAATTCTTGCATCTTCAATTATAATCTATTGCCACTTTGCCCGGCAGGCGATCTCGCTACCTACATTGCTCAGGTATAATGAACCTACAAAAATCTCTTCTTTAAAATGAAAAAGCCTTTCTATTCTAAGTAACCGACAATAACTGTTCTTCCCATAGTCTAGGAAACCAGTTCACAATCAAGCACTACACAATAATACTCCTTCTTTCTTGGCATTTGTCCTTGTACAAATGAGATCAATCAGATAGTTAATTATCTTTTAAAGGATTTCTTTTTGAAAATGAAAGTTTTTATATTTTCATAACCCAAAATTTGGATTAAGAAAAAAAATTACTCATTAATTTTAATGTTTTACATAATTTTCCTGATTTTTCCCATAAGGACACAGGATGTGTAATTAGTTCGTTTGAAAGCTTCTTGTAGAGTGAGTTTTTATCAAATTGAATGTACCTATAAAAGGTATGAAATTTTAACCTAGCTCTTAGACTATTTTGATAACAAATTCATGTAACCCCGATTACCCCAAGTCAAACAAACAAACAAACAAAATTTACTTTATTCATGTAGGTCTAGCAACAAGCTCTTATGAATCGTAATTAATCTTAATCTAATTATCAGAGCAATTTATTGATGTTAATATTATTCCATAATACAATTGGATTATTATACATATCAAATTTAACACTAAAAATTTCACAAAAGGATCGTCAAACATTAAAAAGATTGTATAAAAAAATACTAGTCTAGAATTTCTAGAATAAAATCTAAATGTCAAAAAAAAAAGCATAAGTGACAAAAGAAGTAGATAGTATTACATCGGAATATCCATTTCCTCATCAATAATCAAATATACCTAATAAATAAATAATCATTTCGAATAACAATTAATCCCACGTTGTAATATCATTCATGTAGTCTTGTGTGGTATAATAAGCTTTAGAAATAAGTTTACGCTTTACATAATTCTTAAATTTATTAATAGATAATTCAGTAATATGGTTTGGAAGTTTATTATAAAATCTTACACAGTTACCCATGAATGATTTTTTAATTTTATGGAGCCGAGTGAAGGGCACTGCGAGCTTATGTTTATTTCTAATATTAATATTATGAATTTCACAATTTTTCCTAAAATTTACAATATTTTTATGTACGTACAGAATATTCTCATAAATGTATTGACAGTGCACTGTCATTATGTCAATTTCCTTAAATTTATCTCTAAGTGAGTCTCTATGGTTCATTTTGTATATTGCTCGAATAGCCCTCTTCTGCAGAACAAAAATGGTATTTATCTCTGAAGCACCGCCCCACAGTAAAATACCATATGCCATAATGCTATGGAAGTAACTAAAATATACTAATCGAGCTGTTTTCACATCAGTTAACTGACGGATTTTGCTCACTGCAAAAGCTGCAGAGCTCAGTCTATTCGAAAGAGTAGCAATATGGGGACCCCACTGGAGTTTAGAATCTAAAGTTATTAGTGTTAAATTTAGGGTTACCTGCCATATTTATAAGATCATGTGCCGAAGCGTTAGCAAAACCCTTGTGCATTGTATTCCGTAAATCGCTGGAGGAAGGTACGTTCCCCGATCTCTGGAAACTGACTAAAATTACTCCTATCCACAAAGGTGGGGATAAAAGCAAGGTGTCAAACTATCGCCCTATCAGCATATTAAACTGCTTCGCCAAGGTATTTGAAGGTGTCGTTTTCACTCAGGTTTATAATCACTTTGTCCATTTGCTTAGCCCGTGCCAACATGGATTTGTAAAGAAGCGTTCAACGTCAACTAACCTTCTTTCCTATGTGCAGGAGTTGTGTTTGTCCTTTCAAGCAAAGAAGCAGGTCGATTCCATTTATACAGATTTTGCTAAGGCGTTCGACAGAGTGAACCATGCCATACTGTTGAAAAAACTGAATCATCTTGGAATCCATGGAAATTTACTGCGTTGGTTTGAGTCCTATCTCTATCGACGTTCCCAAATCGTTAGCATCTACGGTTATGACTCTATTCCATTTATGGCTGAATCAGGCGTGCCGCGGGGCTCTAATCTGGGCCCATTATTATTTATTTTTTTCGTGAATGATCTTCTAAATAGGATTAAATCACAATGTCTCGCATACGCAGATGATATAAAAATCTTTAAAGTCATCAGTACTGAAAATGATTGCCTCATCCTCCAGGAAGATATTGACCTAATATTTGACTGGTGCAGCACTAACCTCATGTTTTTAAATATTGATAAATGTCAGTCTATTACGTTCACTAAAAAAACCAACTGGATCAATCATGAGTACAATATTAATGGCAAACGATTAGTTAGGGTTTCTTCCATTAGAGATCTCGGAGTATTATTGGATAGTGAATTGTCGTTCCGTTGTCACTATGAACATATGGTGTCGAAATGTAATCGCATGCTTGGTTTTATCAAGCGAACTGCAAAACCTTTCAAAGTGTCAAACAGCCTAATTGTTCTATACTCCGCGTTAGTTCGAACTACGCTCGAATACTGCTCGTCGGTTTGGCAACCAATTTATAAGACACACTCTGATAGATTGGAATCAATACAGGCAAAGTTTTTACGATATCTTTCCGCTAAAAATAAAACACGCCGAGCGCTTCCTGAATATACAGATAGACTTTCAGCATATAATTTACAATCACTATCGTCCCGACGCGACGTTGTTGATCTGGTTACACTTCATAAAATTGTGCATGGTGGTCTCGACAGTAACCTCATGGATTATGTCTCCATTAGAGCCTACAATAAGAGAACACGGAATCGAGAATTGTTTGCCTTGCCTATGGTTCCTAATAACAATGTATCCAATAATGCGCCTGTTTTTAGAATGTGTCGTTTATATAATAACTTGGATATTGATTTAGATATTTTGAACATTTCTTTACCTAAGTTCAAAAATGTTAAGTTGTCCCAAAATTGTAAGTAAATATTTATTATCTTATCGTGCTAACTATTTATTGTACTATATTATTTTATTATCTTTAATAACAGAAGTTTTGTTTAGTCAAAATTTGTATTTAGCTTAATAATTATTATTCCATGATAATGTTGTGTACAATAGAAAGTTTTATTAGAATGTAAAAAGCATACTTTGTTTTAATTAAAATAATACATAAACTAAACATAAAACTAATTAAAAACTAAACTTAAATATAAATATAAACTAAATAAGAATAAAAAATTGCCTACTGAAGCCCGTCCCGGGCTGCCCCCGACGCAAAGGTGCCCATCACGCTCGCTGCGTTGCCGCGTTGGACTGCGATGGACAGCCTTTGCATCAGGAAAAACCCGGAGCGGGGGTCAAGGCCTCTTTCTAGCAGGCGACGACCCAGCTCCCGGAGGAAGGACATACCCTCAGCGCACCAGCAGCCTGAGGTCTCGACAGCGAGGGGGACGAATAAGTACCCGCTTAGCGCCGAGTATTTAGCTTTTTTAAGGGACGCCGCGTGCTCAGCAGCCGCTCCTGCCGACCGTATTGTGCGGCTAAGATGCGAGGCGGCGAAAGTACTGACGCACGTGGCGTCCCATAATAAGCACTTACCTCTTTCCCACGGCACCAGGGTCAAGCCGTCAGGCCTTTTGCCGTCCGATCGGCTGAGACCTGGCGGCTCAAGCATGCATGGGACATTAGCTAACACTAAGGCTCTTCTAATAATGTCATTAAGAGCATGGTGCCGTGGGAACCTCCCAGCGCAACGGCAGCAACTCAAGGCATGGTGACCGTTGCTCTCCACAGTGGAACCGCAGATGCATTGGTGTGGTTGGCATACGTCACAACCTAAGCGGAGAGCAACGGCCACACGCATCGAGTCGCTGTCTAGTAAGGTGCCTAAGTTTGGGGAGGGAAGAGCGTGTAGCCAGGCTCCAGATTCAGGCCTGGAGGCAGCGATTAGCCTGGCTCTGTCAGAACCAGCAGCGGTATGAATAAGACTGTCGAGTAGTCTCTTTACCACGACGTCATTCCATAAACGCTGGCGGTAAGGTTTGTCTGGTACTGGCGCATCAGAGTTCAGAGTCTTCCAAGCCGACAAAGCCTCGGCGGCATAGGGTATTGTGGCCTTGGCACCATCTAAAGGTAAAATTTTAGTGACAAGGTCCACAACCCCGGCCGCCGACGCAAGGAAGGCCGGAAGGCTTACATCTCGTGAGCGTCGTATACCCAGTCCGCCATTGCGAATAGGTAAAGAGGCCTGGTCCCACTGGTCATGGTTGAGGGATTGTGTACAATTATAATCGTAATGTAAGTAATTTATAAGTTGCTTATGTAAGAAATATGTTACAATGTTGTTTGCCTGCATTATGTTATTGTACCTATTAAAATAAAATAAAATAAAATACCAAGAAAAACTGTACTATCAACTAATTCCAATTCCTCATCCTTCACAATGACACTTGTTTGCACATGCCTTACGTTACTACTAGTGACAAACTTAATACATTTAGTATTTTTCTCATTTAACAGTAAATTATTAACATTGAACCAATTTACTACTTTTGAAATAGCATTGTTTACATCATTGTAAGCTTGTTGCTGTCGTTTGACTTTGAAAATAAGTGAGGTGTCGTCTGCAAACAATACTATATCATGGTGGGTCTTAATAAGGAATGGCAAGTCATTTATGTAGATAAGGAACAGGAAAGGCCCCAATATTGACCCCTGTGGAACACCCATAGAGACCAATGACCCAGGTGATCGCTGTCCATTCACATCGACCCTTTGTATTCTACCATTTAAGTAGGACTTAAGTAAATTCAGTGCCGATCCTCTAACTCCGTAATAATGAAGTTTCCTGATTAATGTTTCATGACAAACACAGTCGAAGGCCTAAGATAAATCACAGGACACCTAAAGCATCTCGTGACTCCTCCCAGGCATCGAAAATATGCTTAATTAGCTCAACACCAGCATCGGTTGTTGAGCGACCCCGTGTAAAACCAAACTGCTTATTATGCATCAAATTATTAACGTTAAAATGTCGTACTAATTGAGAAAGAACTAATTTTTCAAAAATCTTGCTAAATGTTGGTAGCACAGATATCGGTCTAAAGTTAGTGGGGTCAGAGCTGCTACCAGATTTAAATAAAGGAATTACTTTACTATGTTTCATTAGATCAGGAAACTCGCCGCAATCAACACTGTTGTTAAATATAACTACCAAGTCAGGCGCTACAATTTCTACTAAGGATTTGACAGCATGGACAGAGACTCCCCAGAGGTCATTAGTTTTTTTGACATTAATTGATTTAAACGCCTTTATTACATCTGAGGTACAAACATGTTCAAAATGAAGGTCTCCACAACACTCTGGAGCGTTATGTTTTAATAATGTAACAGCAGATGAGGGTGATGAATTTAAATCCTTAGTTGTGGATACTGGTACCTCGGTGAAAATTTTTTCAAATTCTGTAGCTACTTCTAAATTGGAATCTATAATTTTGTTATCAATGTTTAGTTTAAGTTCTTTAATTGTATGTTTCGAGCGACCAGTCTCCACATTTATAACTTTCCAGGTTGCTTTAACAATGTCGGAACTACTTTTTATTTTCTGACTTAGATAATTTCGCTTAGCTATATGACAATCTACTTTAAACTTCTTCGAATACTCCTTCACATGTTCTTTAAATTCATTACTCTGATTAAACCGCCGTTCCTCATATAAGGCATACAGTTCACGTCTTCTTTGATGTAAGTCCGCAGTAGCCCACTCACTAAAAACTGATGCACCACTAACTACGACCGATTTTGAGGTGAATATCGCATTATAATGATCCATAAAAGTGTGAAAGAATGAATTATACATACTATTAGGACTCATATCGGAAGACAAAAAGGGTAGCGCCTGAACTAAACTTAGCTTCATTCTTTCCACGCGGTCCGAGGTTACTGGTACAAAAGTTATTTGTTTTCTCATGGTATTTTTCCTTAATGCCTCAAATACCATTAATTGACCTAAGTGGTCTGATTCTAAATTGCTGATAACTTTTTTAGCAATAGGAAAAATATCTGTGAAAATATTATCTATACAGGTTGCACTAGTAGCAGTCACTCTAGTGGGCTCCATAAACATGTGGTTGAGATTACAAGATTTAAAAAGATTCAATAATCTACAAGACATTGTTGAATTTTCCATAATATTTACATTAAAGTCGCCGCATATAAGCAATTTCTTACTAGAAGATGATATTTTAAGTAGGGCAGATTCCATTATGTTTTCAAATAATTCAAAATTACTTAATGGCGGCCTATACACACAGACAACAATAAATTGCTCTAATTCTACTGCACTTAGTTCTATAGTCCGTTCAACAGACATGGATACAATGTCCTTACGTTCCTTAAATTTTAACTGACTATTTAATATAATTAATGACCCACCATGTATGGAACTAAGTCTGGTGAACGAACTTCCTGCCTGGTGATTATTAAATTGGGGCATTAATTCATTATTATTTAACCAATGTTCAGTAAGACATAAAATATCAATATTAAAATCATTCAAAAAAAGTTCTATCTGTAAATTTTTCCCTCTAATACATTGAATATTTTGATGCACCAGGTGGATATACTTTCCATGTTTGCAGTATTTTTCATTATATTTATTTAAAACTAAATTGCCAGAGACAGAATCTTTTGTCTTAACAGCTAGTTTAAATCTATTAAATCATTGGTTATGACTGGAACCAATTCCATGTTCATACTGGGCTGCTCAATAGGAGCAGAATTGTCTGCCAAATTCTTGGCAGAAATGTCAAGTAAATATGATAGCGATAAAGCTATTTGTCTTTTGTAATAATTTGAAAGGCAACACTTGCCTTTAGTCAAAAACACCATAGGCATATGGTATTTACTAACAAAATTGTTAGTGTCAATTATGCTAAACTTACTACTATATGTACAAAGATTATACAGTGTGTTTTTTTTAAGTGGGACAGTATGGGGAAATCCCAAAGTATAAGAGATACAGGGAAACTGTCTTAGGAAACATTAGGTACTTTTTTGTGAAAAAAAAAATGGTATAGTCAAAATTTTGGTCAAGTGTGAGTTGTCCCTAAAAATGATTAATTTTGATGAAATTTTTTTTTGACGCACATCTACTCAGTTTCATGAGGGGATCATTTTATTGTATGGGAAGAAAAAAATCGGGACAGCAGAAGTTAGTCAAATTTAAGAAAATCGTTTTCATTTTTACAACCCGTGTAAATTGAAAACCACTGCCCACTGCAAGGTTTTTATTTAAAAAATATTGCCTATTCCAGTTTTACATTTGAATTTGGAACACTTTATTTGGTTTAAAAAGGATTAAAATACTTTAAGATATTCTTACGCGAGCCTTACCTTACAAATCTAATTTAAAAAAAAAAACAAATTTTAAATTTGGAACTTCTTGAAACAAACAGTATTTTACTTGATATTTCATTGTTTAAAGTTAACATTATGTTAAGTTTTCGTCATGGAATTACCAAACTCGCATAAAGTAGATTTAATTGAAGCGTATTTTGTAAATTATCGTAGCTCTGTGAATGCGTTACAGTGGTATCGGGAACGTTATCCGGACCGCGATCAACCGGACCGCAAAATTTTTGACAAACTGGTGAAAAATTTAAGAAAGGGAGGCTGTTTTAAATTAAAACGGAAGAGACGAGCCACAGTAATAAATGAATTTACAACTATCGCAATCTTAGGATATTTTGAAGCCTACCCAAAAGCCTCATTGAGGGAAGCTGCTAACACTATCGGTGTGCATAAATCTACAGTACGAAAGGTATTGAAGGCTTACAAGTACAAGTGTTACATAGAAGGTCATCTTGTACAAGCATTGCTTCCAGGAGACACTGACCGGAGATTAGCATTTTGCCAGTGGTTTGTAGCATGCTCGATTAGAAACCCGTCTTTTCCAAGCCGGATTATTTGGACAGATGAATGCAATTTTTCAAACAATGGCATGTACAATAGAAAAAATAATCATTTTTGGGCACGTACAAACCCCTTCCGAACTACGGCAACCCATAACCAGGTCCGCTTTTCCTTTAATTGTTGGTGTGCAATATTAGATAATAAAATCTTTGCCATTAAAATTTACCATGGAACATTGAATAGTCAAAAATATCAGGAAATATTAAACATGGCTGTGGATTTAGTAGATATGGCAATTCCATTAAATAATTTGAATAATATCATCTACCAACAAGACGGCGCCCCTGCCCACAATAGTATCGCTACGAAACAGTTTTTAAATGAACATTTTCTTGATCGCTGGATGGGCACAAATGGCCCTATTAAATGGCCACCACGTTCACCCGATTTAACACCGTTGGATTTTTTCATTTGGGGGTACCTTAAAGGTCGAATTTATGCAGATACTTACAACTCGGTACAAGAGTTAAAAGACGCAGTGCATTATCATTTGAACAACATACATCACAACGCCTTGTCTAAAGCTACCAGAGGTGTTCTGAAACGCGCTCGTGCCTGCATTCGACAAGAGGGAGGCCACTTTGAACATTTACTTTAATGTAAAATTATTTTATTAAATTTACCTAACTTCTGCTGTCCCGATTTTTTTCTTCCCATACAATAAAATGATCCCCTCATGAAACTGAGTAGATGTGCGTCAAAAAAAAATTTCATCAAAATTAATCATTTTTAGGGACAACTCACACTTGACCAAAATTTTGACTATACCAATTTTTTTTTCACAAAAAAGTACCTAATGTTTCCTAAGACAGTTTCCCTGTATCTCTTATACTTTAGGATTTCCCCATACTGTCCCACTTAAAAAAAACACACTGTATAGAGATATATTTAACTTATGTCTAGTGGTATTTTCTGCCTCTGACATTTGCTCACAATAGGGGAATGTGAAAAAAATAATTTCATGCACTGCAAGCGAGTTTAACTGTTCAAAGTATTTAATTAAATTATTTTTGTTCACATTACCCCTATTCCCCATAAGAATAAGCAGTGTTGTCTTAGAATTCATATTACTGTCATTTAAAATTTGTTTTAAGATATTTTCAAAGCTACTGTGAGGCAGACAATTGCTGATTGTACTAAGTCCCTTTAGGTAAAAGCTTAAAAATGAGCTCATATTGCTTCCAATTTCATCAGAATACATAATAACATTAGGTTTAGGTGTGCTTTGTTGTGTAGTGTGGAAGGAGCTATTATCATTTACATGCTGTTGTGGTAAACCGTCACACAGGCTTAGGTCGAGTAAACTGGTCGACGAATGTTCAGTCACTTGCTTACAAGCACATGACTGGGCATTGGTCAGTGACTCAAACCGTTCTGAATTAAGCTTAATCTGGGATATTAAATCATCCATGGCCAAAGAATATTCATTAATCACCTTTTTAGAACTCTCATTTATTTTTTCTAAGGATTCTATGGAATCCTCCAAACTCTGAATTTTTAATTTTAAAGTCTGTGTGTCGGTTTCATATTGCAATTGACTATTTTCTAACTGGGCAGAATATAAATCTAACTTATCCACTAAATTAACATTAATTTTACAAAATCTCAATTTTTAAAAAACAATTTATTTATTTTTGACAAGTTTTGGTTTTTTTTTATGAGTCTATTTAATTTAATATATTTCTTTAGTTTGTTCCCGCTGCAATTTACTAACCTTGGTGTGGTAGTATCATAGGCTAAATCTGTAGTGGCCACAAGGTTTTCAATTGGTGCGGTAACCAACTGAGAGTCGGGCCGGACCAGTTCTTCGAACAAGCTCTGAGAGTGTGCCGCTGCATTGTGTTGGGCCTCCTGTAGCTCATAGATTTGTTCGTGGGCGTCGTGCAGTGCTCTCTCCAATGAGTTGATGTCCTTCAGGGCCTGCTCATACGCAGCACTACACTCAGTGAACCTGTCAACCGTCTCCTGAAGCCGGGCCCGCTCTGAATTTACATTATTGTAGTCAGCTTCTAATGAGCAAAGTTCCTTTTTAAGCTTATCATTGCTACTAAGTACTAATAATAGTTCCTTCTCACTGTCTTCCCTTTCACTGAGCAATTGAGCACAAGATTCCTTGGATATTTTCAACTCCAGCAAGGTAAGTTGGAGTTTATCAGTCTCCTGCTGGCGAGCCGCTGCGGCTGCTCTGCGGGTAAGCATTGTAGACAGTTTTGCAATTGAATTAAACCCAAAAATAAACAAGGAATCGCTCACTCAAGCTAAGTGATATTTAGGTACGTACTTACGTGAAATAGTGACGATTGACTGTATCTACACTGCGTTCTAACCCTGTACAATGATCAACGCTTTATTATAAACACATTTAGTGAATATTAGTGATAAAAAAAAACCAGAAAGGATTCCAAGGCGAACGCAGGTTTCAAACTTATAACCTGTAACGGCTACAAATCTGAGATATTACAAGACACTAGTAAACGTCACTAAAGCACTTCACTTATTATGTATACATAAAACTTAATGTTAAAACTATTTGATTCACACTTTTAATGCTTAATATAACATGAAATATCATTAAAACTAAAATAATTACAAGGGACCTAGCAAAATCAGCTGCTTATCCAAATCTCAATAACCGCTGTCACTATTCCTAGATATGCAACCATGATGAGACCCTTTTAAACCTTATGTTATTTCACTCATACATCTCAATTTTTATTCATCTAATACTCCAGACTTTTTCAATATCACCCGTTCATCCATCCATTTATTCTTCCTCATCCGCTCTTATATACTGTTTCAGTCACAGCTGCTAATCCATTGTGAATATGACTATATTATAAAAAATCCCATAGAAACAAAATTATCCCTTTCTTATTACACTTTGATATAATTTAATATATTATATATATGTAGTACTTGTTTAATGAACAATCTATATTTTACGCCAATTAAAACCGTTTATCATACGCATAACCTCTTGATCAGAACGCAATAGCCAAAGATATCGCAAATAATGACAACCACCCTTATAAATATGCATTTATGGATAGAATGATATTTACGCCAAATAGCCAATCACCGCAAATATTTGTCATACATAATCGCTTTTATAATATGTACTACGCGAAGTCAACTATATAACGCCTTATGTTCGCATTTTGAGAATTAGCCAATTGCCGCAAATATTTGTCTCGCATAACCGCTTTTATAATACTACGCAAAGCCAACTATATAACGCCTTATGTTCTTATAACTACGCATTTTAAAATTAAAACTTTACGCCAAGCATTCAAATGCCGCAAATAGTTTGTTACGCATCATAGTTTTTTTTTAAAATACTATGCAAAACTACAACATATTTGTCTGTAATAAATAGAATTTGTATATAACCAAATATTTCCCAATAATCAACTTAACCAACGTGCCCCCCTCATACGTCTTTTATTGAATCTGCATCATCAGAACAATATCACTACACTCCTTTATCATCGTTATCATCCAAATATTTCAATATTTCACCTGTTTTGGTGACCAGGAGATAACACATACTAACTACAAGTGTAACAATACTAATTCTCACGACGCGCGGGCTCGAATACTTTCTCGCTCGCACAGTATCAATCAATCAATCAATCAATTTATTTTGCTATAATAAGGGTTGGTTTACAGGTGTTATTACAATATTTTTATGCACATTCCTTAATTAGCCATAATCTATAGCATGCAAAATATTCACAATTATTTACATATGTACAATTTCAATTGAAACTTTACTAAATATTAAATAACATTATTTACCCAAATAATATTTTTCTAACATTACATTCAAATAATTATAATTTACATTAATTTTGCAAGAAATCATTTAATTTATAAAATCTGCGTTCTAAAAGCCACTCACGCATTTTTTTTCACGCAGATTCCATTATGTTTTCAAATAATTCAAAATTACTTAATGGCGGCCTATACACACAGACAACAATAAATTGCTCTAATTCTACTGCACTTAGTTCTATAGTCCGTTCAACAGACATGGATACAATGTCCTTACGTTCCTTAAATTTTAACTGACTATTTAATATAATTAATGACCCACCATGTATGGAACTAAGTCTGGTGAACGAACTTCCTGCCTGGTGATTATTAAATTGGGGCATTAATTCATTATTATTTAACCAATGTTCAGTAAGACATAAAATATCAATATTAAAATCATTCAAAAAAAGTTCTATCTGTAAATTTTTCCCTCTAATACATTGAATATTTTGATGCACCAGGTGGATATACTTTCCATGTTTGCAGTATTTTTCATTATATTTATTTAAAACTAAATTGCCAGAGACAGAATCTTTTGTCTTAACAGCTAGTTTAAATCTATTAAATCATTGGTTATGACTGGAACCAATTCCATGTTCATACTGGGCTGCTCAATAGGAGCAGAATTGTCTGCCAAATTCTTGGCAGAAATGTCAAGTAAATATGATAGCGATAAAGCTATTTGTCTTTTGTAATAATTTGAAAGGCAACACTTGCCTTTAGTCAAAAACACCATAGGCATATGGTATTTACTAACAAAATTGTTAGTGTCAATTATGCTAAACTTACTACTATATGTACAAAGATTATATAGAGATATATTTAACTTATGTCTAGTGGTATTTTATGCCTCTGACATTTGCTCACAATAGGGGAATGTGAAAAAAATAATTTCATGCACTGCAAGCGAGTTTAACTGTTCAAAGTATTTAATTAAATTATTTTTGTTCACATTACCCCTATTCCCCATAAGAATAAGCAGTGTTGTCTTAGAATTAATATTACTGTCATTTAAAATTTGTTTTAAGATATTTTCAAAGCTACTGTGAGGCAGACAATTGCTGATTGTACTAAGTCCCTTTAGGTAAAAGCTTAAAAATGAGCTCATATTGCTTCCAATTTCATCAGAATACATAATAACATTAGGTTTAGGTGTGCTTTGTTGTGTAGTGTGGAAGGAGCTATTATCATTTACATGCTGTTGTGGTAAACCGTCACACAGGCTTAGGTCGAGTAAACTGGTCGACGAATGTTGTCACTTGCTTACAAGCACATGACTGGGCATTGGTCAGTGACTCAAACCGTTCTGAATTAAGCTTAATCTGGGATATTAAATCATCCATGGCCAAAGAATATTCATTAATCACCTTTTTAGAACTCTCATTTATTTTTTCTAAGGATTCCATGGAATCCTCCAAACTCTGAATTTTTAATTTTAAAGTCTGTGTGTCGGTTTCATATTGCAATTGACTATTTTCTAACTGGGCAGAATATAAATCTAACTTATCCACTAAATTAACATTAATTTTACAAAATCTCAATTTTTTAAAAAACAATTTATTTATTTTTGACAAGTTTTGGTTTTTTTTTATGAGTCTATTTAATTTAATATATTTCTTTAGTTTGTTCCCGCTGCAATTTACTAACCTTGGTGTGGTAGTATCATAGGCTAAATCTGTAGTGGCCACAAGGTTTTCAATTGGTGCGGTAACCAACTGAGAGTCGGGCCGGACCAGTTCTTCGAACAAGCTCTGAGAGTGTGCCGCTGCTGCATTGTGTTGGGCCTCCTGTAGCTCATAGATTTGTTCGTGGGCGTCGTGCAGTGCTCTCTCCAATGAGTTGATGTCCTTCAGGGCCTGCTCATACGCAGCACTACACTCAGTGAACCTGTCAACCGTCTCCTGAAGCCGGGCCCGCTCTGAATTTACATTATTGTAGTCAGCTTCTAATGAGCAAAGTTCCTTTTTAAGCTTATCATTGCTACTAAGTACTAATAATAGTTCCTTCTCACTGTCTTCCCTTTCACTGAGCAATTGAGCACAAGATTCCTTGGATATTTTCAACTCCAGCAAGGTAAGTTGGAGTTTATCAGTCTCCTGCTGGCGAGCCGCTGCGGCTGCTCTGCGGGTAAGCATTGTAGACAGTTTTGCAATTGAATTAAACCCAAAAATAAACAAGGAATCGCTCACTCAAGCTAAGTGATATTTAGGTACGTACTTACGTGAAATAGTGACGATTGACTGTATCTACACTGCGTTCTAACCCTGTACAATGATCAACGCTTTATTATAAACACATTTAGTGAATATTAGTGATAAAAAAAAACCAGAAAGGATTCCAAGGCGAACGCAGGTTTCAAACTTATAACCTGTAACGGCTACAAATCTGAGATATTACAAGACACTAGTAAACGTCACTAAAGCACTTCACTTATTATGTATACATAAAACTTAATGTTAAAACTATTTGATTCACACTTTTAATGCTTAATATAACATGAAATATCATTAAAATTAAAATAATTACAAGGGACCTAGCAAAATCAGCTGCTTATCCAAATCTCAATAACCGCTGTCACTATTCCTAGATATGCAACCATGATGAGACCCTTTTAAACCTTATGTTATTTCACTCATACATCTCAATTTTTATTCATCTAATACTCCAGACTTTTTCAATATCACCCGTTCATCCATCCATTTATTCTTCCTCATCCGCTCTTATATACTGTTTCAGTCACAGCTGCTAATCCATTGTGAATATGACTATATTATAAAAAATCCCATAGAAACAAAATTATCCCTTTCTTATTACACTTTGATATATATTTTAATATATTATATATATGTAGTACTTGTTTAATGAACAATCTATATTTTACGCCAATTAAAACCGTTTATCATACGCATAACCTCTTGATCAGAACGCAATAGCCAAAGATATCGCAAATAATGACAACCACCCTTATAAATATGCATTTATGGATAGAATGATATTTACGCCAAATAGCCAATCACCGCAAATATTTGTCATACATAATCGCTTTTATAATATGTACTACGCGAAGTCAACTATATAACGCCTTATGTTCGCATTTTGAGAATTAGCCAATTGCCGCAAATATTTGTCTCGCATAACCGCTTTTATAATACTACGCAAAGCCAACTATATAACGCCTTATGTTCTTATAACTACGCATTTTAAAATTAAAACTTTACGCCAAGCATTCAAATGCCGCAAATAGTTTGTTACGCATCATAGTTTTTTTTTTAAATACTATGCAAAACTACAACATATTTGTCTGTAATAAATAGAATTTGTATATAACCAAATATTTCCCAATAATCAACTTAACCAACGTGCCCCCCTCATACGTCTTTTATTGAATCTGCATCATCAGAACAATATCACTACACTCCTTTATCATCGTTATCATCCAAATATTTCAATATTTCACCTGTTTTGGTGACCAGGAGATAACACATACTAACTACAAGTGTAACAATACTAATTCTCACGACGCGCGGGCTCGAATACTTTCTCGCTCGCACAGTATCAATCAATCAATCAATCAATTTATTTTGCTATAATAAGGGTTGGTTTACAGGTGTTATTACAATATTTTTATGCACATTCCTTAATTAGCCATAATCTATAGCATGCAAAATATTCACAATTATTTACATATGTACAATTTAAATTGAAACTTTACTAAATATTAAATAACATTATTTACCCAAATAATATTTTTCTAACATTACATTCAAATAATTATAATTTACATTAATTTTGCAAGAAATCATTTAATTTATAAAATCTGCGTTCTAAAAGCCACTCACGCATTTTTTTATTAAATTGGCCATCGGGCACTTCTTTGAGCTGTTGTGGTATTTTATTGTAAATGTTTACACACATCACCGTACAATTCTTCCTAAATCGGCTTGTTTTTTGTTGTTTGTCCACCACAAGTCGGCTACCGTTTCTTGTGTTCCGTGGATATAAATCACTAGCAGTTTTAAAAAGTGTTCTGTGCTTTCTTACAAATTTAGACACTTCTTCAATATATAAACATGCAAGAGGTAGTATACCCAATTTAAAGAATAAAGGTTTACAAGTTTCCAACGGGCTAACTCCACACATAGCACGAATACATCTTTTTTGGGCAACAAAAGCTCTCTGGATGTCACCACTATTGCCCCAAAGAATCAAGCCATATCTTAATACAGATTCAAGTACTGCGTCACACCGGCCAGCCACCGAGGAGCACCGAGCGCGCACGACGATCGCCGACCGGACCGAATAAAAGCCGCAGTCCGCGCCGCATCAGATGACTTAGCTAGCGACTGCCTTAGCGATAGGTACACCTTCTGTCCTTTGGCGAGTCATAATGAGTCTGGAGTTCGATAGCCCACTTGCAGTCTTCTCCCAGACTTACCTAGGTCCCTTGGCGATAGGTTCATAGACTGTCCCTTGGTATTTTTACATTGTGAGTTGTCACGCTCAACAATGACAACTACCCACTCTTTTAAAGAAGAAGTTGCATCTACCCTACATTATTTTTCTAAAGTACCCTACGTGTAAAATGGGACTGTACGAAATAAATAAGGAGGCAAACGACGAATCATCTAAAGAAGGTAGTAACAACACAACTTGAAGACAAAGTAGCAACAGAAGAATCCACAGTCACACCAATACAGTTGATGTATGCTATCAGACCAGCTTCACTCCAGGGGGAGGGTTCCGTCGAACACCCTCTCAGGCAGTATTTGTAAGATAGTGCCAACTTGGCGAAACTGAAGGAGACATCGTTCTACACAAGTCCTGTCTTGGTACTCTCTCTTCAGACATACGTGTGCCAGAGGTAGAGAATATAACAATCCAGATCCTGGTACTCTCACGGGACGTCATCGAGCACCAGAGGGGGAGAATGTAACAATGCTGATCCTGGTACTCTCACGGGACGTCATCGAGCACCTGAGGGAGAGAATGTAACAATACTGATCCTGGTACTCTCACGGGACGTCATCGAGCATCAGAGGGAGAGAATGTAACAATACTGATCCTGGTACTCTCACGGGACGTTACCGAGTACCAGAGGGGGAGAATGTAACAATACTAAGTCTCACGACGCGCGGGCTCGAATACTTTCTCGCTCGCACAGTACTGCGTCACACCGGCCAGCCACCGAGGAGCACCGAGCGCGCACGACGATCGCCGACCGGACCGAATAAAAGCCGCAGTCCGCGCCGCATCAGATGACTTAGCTAGCGACTGCCTTAGCGATAGGTACACCTCTGTCCTTTGGCTAGTCTCAATGGGTCGGGAGTTCGATAGCCACTTGCAGTCTTCTCCCAGACCTCCTTAGGTTTAGCTAGTGCCTTGGCGATAGGTTCCCGACTGTCCCTTGGCAATTTGCATCGGTAGCAGGCGTGCTCAATCTTGCCGTCTGTTATTCGATATTACGTAGATAGGAAGTAACCAGTTTTGTATGAACCCATAAATGTATGCACCTATATGTATAAGTTTTCATAGTCAATAAAAGTATCGTTGACATTGGCGTTTGAGTGAAACTCCCACCTACCCTACACAAGGAATAATGACCACATATATCTAAACATTTACAGTGAAAATGAACGCAAAGTATATAAAATAACCTTACCTATTTTCTATTATTTTCATCTGGAAAAGTCGGGCAATAATCCATAAACTAACACATTTCGCATTATGCCACACTCCTAGAGTCTGTAATTACTTTCTGATCTAAAATTCCATAATTTTATCATCTTTTCACAAGTAAAACTTTTCTTGTTTGATAACAAACTTGTCTAAATTGTTCTCGCCGGACCGCTCAAGCAAGCGATAGAGACGTCAAAGTCTAACCAAAATATTGCTACGGTACAAATTCCATGTAATTTCTTTTTGTTCTTCTACTAACTTCATCTCTACGCTGATACAAATAAAGTCTATTTTCTACTGCAATTTATTCTGCTTAAAATTGGTTCATTGACGTTTTTAGCATAACCTTAGTTGTCTGTGGAATGAAACTGTCAACAAAGATGCGTTCAGAAACTATTTAGGTTCTTCTTTAATGAAATTACTCCTATTATTGGAAAAATTCTTTAAACTTTCCCATAATAAAAAAAATATGGAATTATGTCTTTCCCTTTCTTTTTTTTTTTTCTTTAAATATAACATATTATTTACTCTATTTTATAGTTTTGCGAATAACTACAATATACTTTTATTTATAACTTCTGGATATATTCCCTTCCCCTTTCACCCCGCTAATTTCTTCCGCCCAACTGTCCATTTCAAAACGATTGACCTCTAAGACTAAATCAGTTACTGTGTCAAAATTTTATCAATACAATGGTGAGTTAATTTCCTAAATTGATGTTATTACCCTTCCTTTTACTCTTAGTTTAGTGTTTTATTTATTTACCCATTGTTTTCGTTTTTGTGTTTTTTCCTAGGCAACTCAAGAATTTAAAGTTTGTGGCACACAAACTGATAACAACTTTAATGTGGGAACCCGAACAGTTCCCACCTTATATTTCCCAGCGGTGAGTTTCTTCCTATTCTTGTTTTTCTTGTCTTAAAATTCTCTGCAATGTTCGTGACTAAGTTTTTTTTCTTTTCTTCCAGCCTACAACAGTCGATGTGGGAACACAAACCGAACCCACTCCATGCTGCCAAGACTTCTATATCACCCGTGCGCCTCCATACTTCTCTCCATCCAGTTCTGAATCTGACATTAACGCTAACATAGCTTCTTATAGTCCAATTTCTAATCCAGAGTCCCCTCCAAGTCCAATGAACGTAAGTTTCCTTTTATATTCTTCTTTGTTGAGTTGTGTTGTGTGTAATTAAGTGTTTAATATCTGAGTGACCGAGCCTCGCCCGTATAGCACACAAATTCTCAAAACGTCCCGCAATTCCTATTTTCTTTTTATTCTAATCTAATTTTATTTGATTTACAGATTTCCACTTATTCCATCTCGTCAGAAGATGATGTAAATGGTAAGTTTTCCTTTTTTTTTCTTTCCTTTCCTATTTAGTCAACTTAATTGCTTTACTTTTAGTAATTATTAGAAAGATTTGCCTATTTTCCGTTAAGTTTCCTTATATTTCCTCATTTTGAAAAACATATAACTTCCTTTCTTTTATTTAAACCACATACATTCATTTCTTGTTCTTTATTATTATTACAAATCATTATTCCTAGAATTGCCTCTTTCTCACGGTTTCAAACTTGAAAAAGATCCGTTTATTTTTATTTTATTTTTTTTACCGTTTTATTAGTATTGCCAGACTTCCATTCACCCATCCTACACAATTATTGTAAAAATCAAAATGTGTTATCTATAATTTGCTTTTTTTTTCTTTTTGTTCTAGCATAAAGCACGCTTCACACTTCTCACCATACAATTATTGCACCATTTAATATGTAACCATTTTTATTAAACTAATTTTAACTTTCCCTCTCTTTTTTTTCTAATTTTATTTCCTTTTCTTTCCTCAATTCCCAATTATTTTGTTTCCAAAAAATGCTTATATATTTCGTTTATCATAACCTATTCCCTTTTTCATTAATTATGGATGAGTGATAGAGAAGCAAAACAGATCCCTCGATTTTCATCGTCTATGGCATTCTACACTAAAATCCGTAACACACTGTCGTACCACACCGCTTTATGCCTAACCTTTTTCTTTCTGGCAAGACTTTGTTTATAATTGTCAATATTTTCCCTTTTCAACCGTTACTTAATTATAAGCGTCTTGGCGTCTCCTAAATTTTTATTAGGGTAATTAACAAATAGAATATAACAATGGAAAATGTAGATTTGACCATTATTTTGCGCAGTACCCCATACTGTGGGACCCCTCACATTTTAACTACAAGAATAAACTTCTCTGTACTCATGTAAAAAGAATCATTATACATAAAATAACTTCACACTATGGGGTGGATTTGTCTTTAGAACAATTGACTAGATTGATCTACAGTTACGCACGCCGACATAAGTACAAGGTTAGTATAAACTTTTTCAATTCACCATTGTCCTGTATCCTTTATTTCCTTTTATTTTTCCCCTTCCTATCTTTGTTTTTCTCTCTTTTTTTTTTAGTTACGAAAGTCTGCTAAAGAAACTTTCCCTCAAACCCTGACATCCACCCAATCCACAACTGCGTCCATCGACCCACCTATTGAGCCCCCGTCTGTCCATCCTTCAACTATACCTACCTATCGACCCATCGAGCCCCTGTCTCCCAACCGACCGCCGGACGAACCCACTCCTGATTGGTAATTATTAATTTTTTTTTTGTAACTTGGTAACTATTAACTTACCAAAGCTTACCAATTCGTTTATTTTCAGGATACAACTTTACCTTGCTCCCCTCTCCCCACATTCCAGGACACGGCCGCCACTATCTTGCAAGATGTCCCATTCAACAACCACACACAGCCCTCGGATGCTTATAGTGAATATTTCTCTTCTTGGGTAAATATTCCATTTTAATTCGCCCTATTTATTTACCTATAGTTCGTTTTCCCCAGCATTAGGAAGAACCTGTAAGAAGGTAAACGATACCGATGCGTCCTCCTATTAAAAAAAACCCGAACCATAACAACACTAATATAAAATATTTTGTGTAATACCCATAACACCCCCTTTTTTTTCTTTTCAGGATACCATTGCTTCGACACCCAGCATTCCAGAGTTCCAAGTTTTTCCACTGGAACTCCCCTTACAAAACTTGGATACCCAACCCCCAACCGCCTACCAGGATTATCTACCTACTTTGGTAATTTTTTTCTTTTTTTTTTAAATATATATTTTATTTTTATTTTTATTTTTTATAACAAAGTGTACTTTATTAAATCATGATTTTCCACAAATAAGCCTATTAGAAGAAATACCTATATTCTCCCTTAGTCAATGTCATCATTAAATCATATACTTATCTGACTTCTTATACAAAATGTAATAGACTGTTAATAAATTTTTGTTTTTACTTCCCCTTTTTATCCTTTTCAGCTTGACACTGATATAACCTATTCCTTGGACCCCTCTTCTCTTCTGTTACTGCAAGAGCTGGAAGATGTCTTAGCCATCAATAACTCTGCTCCTTCCTCTCCTAACCTGAACTATCCCTTCTCCTGGACTGATTTGTAAGCTAAATCCCTATTCCTGTTCTGTTTTTAATACTTAATTTCTTAACATTTTTTTTTTCAGTTTTTTTTCATTTTCTTTATTTTTCCTTTCACATAATTCTATGATCCTTCCCATCTTGATGTCCAGTGATGGTAACCTTGAAGTGCTGGTGGCCCAGCGACAAAATCGTGCGACCCTCAACTCGAACGTCACGGCCTCCATCCCCGGCCCGCTCCCACAAGCCCCCCGGAAACCCTGCACGAAACTCCGTTCAACATCCACCCAGTCACCCCTCGGTGAAGAAAAACATAACGTGGAAGAAGATCGTTATGTATTCATTTGATACTAAAATTTTTTGTAAACCTATTTAAGTGCCTAGAATCTAGTCCAATTTGGTGGTCTCTAAAATCTATTTTCCTAATCGACAGACCAAAACGACAGTGCAATATAAACATAACTTAACATCTCATAATATGAAATGCCTTCCTAACTCTTTGACCTTAAAGACTTAACGCCTTGTTAATGTTATATTTAACTGTAACTCTATTCTTAGTAAATTCTTTTTAGACTGTATTTACCTTTGAGTCTTACATTTGGCTAAATAACTAACTCTATTTGTTACGATAATGACGACTTGGTTATTTTTGCTAAAGATTTAGCCTTTGTCATTGACTTATAAAATTTTACTAAAAATATAACTCTAGAAATTGTTTTTTTTTTTTTTTCATATACCTTACTATTCCTTATATTTCAATTTGTGCACTAGTTTGACATTGGTCCTAACTATAAATTAAAATACTTATTTTCTTATTTTTAAATTTATTAACTAAAGTTTCACAAAGTATTATTACAAAATAAAAAAATCTAAAAGTTCCTTTTGCAATGAAATTTACCTTATTATGTAAAATTTCTTATTTTTAAGTTTACTAAACTAAAATTCACAAAGTTTTATTACAATAAAAAGACTAAATTTTTTTTCAATAAAATGTACCTTATTATCTAAAATAACAAGACACTTATGTGGCGTTCTGAAGCTTAACTTTCTGCAACTTCTTATTTAAATCATTTTTTTTTCAGCTTCCTACTTCTTTGGACAGTTTACTTTTTTTTTTTTTTTGTATAATATCTCGATAGTTGGATAGTATTATATTTGCCTCTAATCTGACCTGTATCTGGTTCCATTAATACATACACATTTTGATACGGTACTGCCGCTATAACATAGGGTCCCTCATATAAAGTTTCAAATTTTTTTGTTATTTTCCGTTCTGCATTGGATTTGTTTTCTTTCTTCAATTTCACCCAATCACCTATCTGGTACTGAATTAGATTAGTTCTTTGATTAAACTTCGCTTGCCTATAATCTGCTGATTTTCTTAAATTTTGTCTTGCTTTCTCCCTTACTAGTCGTGTATCTAATGTTTTCCCGGAATATAATCCCTTGTCTATCGTTAAACGCATTGGCTCTCCATACAATATTTCACAAGGCGTATAACCAGTGCTATAATGATGGGTATTATTGTACAGCATTTCTATTTTCGGTAACATTGAAACCCAACTCTTGTGGTTAGAATGACAGTATGTTCTAAAAAGCCTGCCTGCCTCCCGGTTGAATCTTTCTACAATGTTTGGTCGAGGATTCCTGACGGTGGTGTAAATAACTTTAACCCCTTCTTTTTTCATAAATTCTCTCCATTGTTTGCTAGCATATTGGGAACCATTATCTGTCATTATGGCTTTGGGTTTGATTATTTTGAAAAACTGCTTCATTTTCCCTAAAATTGCTCTGGCAGTAGCCTTTTTCAGTGCATATACCTTTACAAATTTACTGAACGAGTCTTGAACCACTAGTACATAGTTCATTCCGAATTGTCCCGTTGGTAATGGCCCATAAAGATCACTCATTATCAAGTCTCCAATATTTCCTGTTACTATGGATCGGCAAGGTCCTACAAAATTCCTATTATTACTTTTTGTCATTTGACAGTTATGACATGTTTTAATTTTTTGTTTTATCTCTCGAGTCATTCCTCTCCAATAGAACCTGTCCTTTATATATTTTATTACTTTATATGCTCCTTGATGACCCATTTCTCCATGCACCTGTTCTATCACATCATTAACCAATTCTTTGGGCAGATATATTACTCCCTCTTGTGTGTGGTCTGGGGTAATGTATAATATTCCATTTTTCAATATACATCTCTGCCCAATTTATCCAATGTTTCTCCGCTTTCTAATTCCTTGATTATTTCCTTAACATCTTGATCCCCTTTTTGTAATTCTTTTATTCTTTTAAGTTTATTTATTAATTCTTTGTTAACTTTTGTTTCCGTATATAATATTTCCGGTAGTTTAATTTTATCTTCCTGCAAAAACTCGCTCTGTGGTGGATATCGAGACAAAACATCCGCTCCAATATTTTCCTTTCCCTTAATATGTTGTATTTCATAATGAAATTGTTCTAAATAACTTATCCAGCGCGTAACCCTAGCATTATACAATTTCCAATTTTTTACAAACACCAACGCTTTGTGATCTGTTTGTATAATCACTTCAGTTCCTCTTAGATAAGTCTCAAACTTTCCCAAACAACTAATTATTGCTAAGAACTCCTTTTCCGTGGTGGTATAATTCAATTTTGGGCCTTTTAATGATTTGCTATGGAATCCTAATATCTTCATTTCTCCTTGGTCTCCTTGTTGAAATAAAATTCCTGAAAGGCCCACCCCTGAACAATCTGTCTGTAAATAATATGGTTTGCTGAAATCTGGATGTTGTAATTCAACAGCTTCAATGAACAAAGACTTTTAAAAAAATAAAAAAAAAAATTAAAAAAAAAGTCATTTATTGTCGCAACAAAACACACAGTACCAATCTGTCTGTAAAAAGTGATAGTGTCAAGGTTGTGTCAATGTGTCTGTGTGTTGTCTGGTCTGTGTACTTTTCAAAAGCTTTTTGTTCTTCTTCGCCCCAATGCCATCTTTTCTCTTTCTTCAATAGTTTACACAAAGGCTGTATGTATTTATTATAATCTGGTATGAATCTTCGGTAGAAATTGCATAACCCTAAAAAGGCTCTAACTTGCTTTATCTTCTTTGGTACCGGAAAATCTCGTATTGATTTTGTCTTTTCTGGGTCTGTTCTCAATCCCTCAGTTGATATGATAAATCCTAACATCTTCACTTCCTTGCATAAAAATTCACATTTTGCTAGGTTGCATGTTAATCCTGCCTTTTTCAATTTTCCCAATATGATGTCAATGTGTTCCAAATGTTGAATCAGAGATCCCGTTGTTATAATTGCTAAATCATCTAGATAGTTTACACAATAGTCTCTTACTTCATGTCCCAAAATCATGTCCATTGCTCTACTAAAACTGCCAACTGAAGTTTTTAGCCCTTGTGGAAGCACATTATATACGTAAGTCTTTCCGTTGAAACTGAACCCTGTGTACTTTCTACTATCTTCAGAAATGGGTATCTGAAAATATGCATTGTTGAGGTCTATTATGCTTATGAAATTAGCTCCGTGGAAAGCATTCAGCACATCTAACTGTAGCGGAGGTTTTTCTGTGTCTGCCATCATGTTTTTATTAATTTCTCGTGCATCGAGTAATACTCGTATAGATCCATCTCTTTTTAAAGTGAAAGTTAAGGGGCTGCAATAAGGAGTCGAAGCTCGGCTAATTATTCCTTGCGTTTCCATTTCTCTTAGTTTGTCTTCTATTTTCTCCCTGTATGCATACGGGACCGGATAGGTCTTTCTCACCACTGTGCTATTATCATTCATTATAATCTTGTGTTGATAACAATTTGCTCTTCCTAAATCATCACTAAATAGCCCCCGATATTTCTTTATTAACTCATTTAACCTTTTCTTATCTTCTTCTTGTAATTCTATTCCCATTTTGTACGGTATACGACTTATCTCATGAGTTCCTGTCTCCTGATCCCTCTCTGTTATCCTTTTAAATTCTAAATCATGTTCTCTGGTCCTGAAAGTGATCCATATCTCTTCATTTTTCAACTTCAGACTAAATCCACCTCGTTGCTTTGTTAATTCTATTTTAACTTCATTTTCCTTCATCCAATCGAACCCTAATATCACAGGCATACTAAGATCTGGTACTATCAGGAATCCCACGTCAATTGTCAACTTTCAATTTTTACGGGTAATAATACTATTGTGTTAATATCCTTGCTTTTATGTCCAGCGGCGGTCTTAATTTGAAATGTTCTTACTGGCATACTTGGTATATTGGAGTATTTTTGACTTATCACATTCCAAAATGCGTCTGATATACAGGTTATATCACTTCCCGTATCCAAAAGTCCTATAACATCATAATCGAATACCCGCAGAGTCATTTCAGCTTTATAAAAATCTAGTTCAGCATGTACTTCCTCTTCTTCAAACACCGAAGTGATCTCAACTCCTTTCAATTCAACATTCTCCATCTTTTCTTTCAATGCTTCAACAATATTTTCTAATTTAACAATTTCTTCAGAGGCTTCCACATTATATCCTATTCCATGCCTATTATAAATTCCTTTGCTCTTCCCTTCTATTGGTGTTCGCAATCCTTTACCATTCTTTCCCAATAATTGCCCTGGTTGCCAATTCATTTTTTGCATCATACGAAATATTTTGTCCCCTATTTCAGAAGCTGATCTGGGAACCAACGTATCAGCTCCAGCTAGTTTTCCTGTGTTTGCTGACCTTGCGAATCCTGAGATTCTACTACTTTTACTCCAGTGACACCATATCCAGTTCCTTTGTTATTATTCTCAGGTCGTTTCCATTATTGATATCCACGTTGTACTTCTTTCTTCTTTTCGTTTGTCTTATTTTGAACTGTTCCCCTTATTTCTTGCTTGTTTACATCGTCCATAGACCGAAGTAACTCTGCAGTATCTATAATTGTATTAATTTTTGACGATATAAACGATTGTTGAATATATCTTGGGTAGTGTCTTATAACATCGGCCACAAGTTGAGCCTCCGGTATCTTATGATTCACCATCTTTGCTCGTCCGATAATTTTCAAAAAATAGTTCAACATTGTAATGTTTTGTTGACGTTCCCATACTCCCTGTACTATATTACGTCTTAGTTCATTTTGCTCTCGCTCTCCCCAATATGTAGCCATAAAATCTGTTACATTTGACCATCTATCTTTATATATCCTCGCCCAATCTCTAGCTTCTTCTTCTAAGCATTCAAAAATCAAATCCAATTCGGTTCCTTCTTTCGCTGTCTTCTTCAAGTAATTATCCAAATCTTCCAGAAAATCTACCGGATGGACTGTAAGTTTCTTCCCAAATTTAGGTTTCTCTACATTAATGTTTTTGATATTGTAGACAATTGAACGTTGTTCCTCTACAGTTAGTTTTGCTTCATTATTCGCATGCGAGCATGTCGCACTACCTTGGTTGGATACTGTTTCTTGGTCTACTCCTTGTTGATTTCCAGGGTTGTCCGTCTGTATTTCTCCTTCTTCCATTGAAACAAAATCCTGCTCATTGGCAGATCTCTCTGCAAGATTGCTTCCAACTGACTCTTGTATTTTACTTTGTATTACTCGCATTTCCGTCCTAATCCTACCTAATTCCGCTAACATTCTTCCTTCCGAGCGCTTAATCATTCCTAACAAAGTTCCCATAGCTCGTATGTTAGTCTTCTTCTGCACTCCCCTCCTAGAAGAACTTCTGTCTGTTGCCACATCTGGTTCTGGTTCCTGCCTATCTGGTGTTGTTGCCAGCCGGGCGGGTACTGTACGCTTCCTTCTTGGTTTGACCATTTTTTTTCTATTTCTTATTTTTTTCTGCAAAGATAAATTCAGCTCCAGAACGCTTATTATACACTTAACACTAGTTTTATAATCATAGGTTTAGACTATAATTAAATCATATTTTTAATTGTGCCCTAGTTACTATTATATTTTGTAGTTATATTAATTTTTAATTGTTTTTAAAAGTCACCCAAATATTCCCTGTTTTATAATTTAAATAAATCCCCCTCGTCCCTTCATTTTCTTTTACTTTCATCTCATCTAAGTTACCCAGTATAATAGGTATTTGTAATCCTGGCACAACTAGAAATTGTACATCGTAAATATAAGTTTGAAACTGGACCGGTAACACTACTAGTTCCACAATTTCAGCACTCAATTGTCCTGTCATAAATTTAATTTGTAATGGTTCTACTTTTAATCTGGGTATATTTGCATATTTATGATTTAACACATTCCAACAATCTTTGGATATACAGGAGATGTCGCTTCCTGAATCTCGAAGTGCTAGGATTTCATGATCAAACACCTTCAGAAACATCTCATTATATCCTAATTATATCCTAATACATTATTTCCTTCTCTCCTTGTTCGTACCTTTTTCTATATTTTTTTTTTCTTAATCGCCTTTCCCGCTTACTTGCAACGAACTTTCTGTAATAGAAAATTTCCTGTAATTTATTACAGCCAATTTTCACCTTAGTATGTAATATATATATTTTTTTGCCTATGCAATCTAGTATTTTCTTTAATTTTAATTATTAAATTATTTGCAATTCCATTTAGCTCATATAAGTTTTGTTCCATTAATTCCTACTTATTTAATATTCATAATGCAATACAACATGGCTAAGAATAATTTTCATGCATATCCAAGATAAACGCCATTTGTATGTTCTTCGTAGTGCAATTTGGAACTAGAATTGATAATAAATTTCTTCTGTGGCAACTCCGACAGCTTTGACAGACGTTTCTGATTGGTCGCCGACGCACACTAGCAAGGAGTATAAATCATTCTGTCTTCTCATTGGTTGACTTAAAGCTTCATTCACTCAAACTCTTGTCTATGTGCACTACCACATTCCGTATTACGCAAAAATCTTGATTATATTATTCTAAGTCTTAGAATTTTAACGTACAAACGTTTAACGAACACTGTCACTCTCTAGCACACTCCACTTAAATAACATTAACATAAAAATGTACTCGACTTATTAATTATGAAGTCTGTAATAGTCTTACAGCCCACTTACTAGGGAAAACGAAACGTGAATGCATCATAATCCGTCATTCCTGTGATTACACTCACACATGCACACACTTGCACGCAATGCAAAATTTTAGAAATTGTTTTTCCGAAACGATATTTTAATTAAATAAATAAAATACCAAGACGACTAAAAATATGGTAAAAGTGTAAGAAGTGAGTATTATTTAATTTAGCACTAATACCTGTTGCATTTAATGCAGTAATTATGACGCAAAACGTAAACAAACCACCAATGTTTCCTTTTGTTTTTAGGTTATGGTTTTTATATGGTTATGTGGTAGCGATATTTGTTTCAAAAATAAAACGTGTCTTCAAAAGTAATGAAGCTGTGTTATGATTTCTACGACATCCTACCGAAGATGCGTCAACCTATACTGTAAGTAATGACCATATTTTAAGCCCTTTTGAACTAAGTATCTATAAATTGGTAGTCAACATACAGTTCAGTTATTCTATTAAGAATATCGAATCAATCCCCTTGATTCCCATTATTTGAACCCTAGCTTACTTGTGAACCTACACCCTAACCTAAGACATGGGTCTTAACACCGTTATATATACTTTTATCTTATATTTCCTGCTTACATGTTTCCAGATATGGCATGCCGGATGCCCCCCCAAGTTTACAAGTTTAGACCAGTGTCCAGCTTCTGCAATTCTGAGTGTAATACTTCTCATAACCCCGTGAAGATAATAGAGTAAACGGATGGACCAGATGTAAAATCCTTTGATGATAATGTGAAACTCTATGCAACCACAATTACTGATTGGTAAGTCACATTAATTATTTCTAACAGTTCTATGTATGTTTAATCCTATATTAAATTCCAAGAAAATTAACCAGTTCACTTTTTAATGCAATAGCCACTACTTTTATTTATTTTTTCGGAGCGACCCCAGTAAAAAGAAATTTTGAAAATTCATGTTAATGAATGTGTTGAGATATTTTATTTGATTACTCAATTATTATTAAAATTGATAAGTACCAATTAGCTATAAACTATCTGTCAATAATTTTTTTTTTCTTACACCTAAGTCTTATATACTAACCTTACCTAAGTCACAGAATAAATAATAGCACTAGGTCTAATATAATGCGTCTGTTACGATCAGCTCAAACACGGCCGATAGGCGGCGACATCACCACAAGTGGCTTATGGCTAACCAACAAAACTGGTGTGGAACGGATGTTCCCCTAACAACCTGCAGCAAAGCGACAAAATCGCAGAGTGAACCCCGCCTGTCTAACTATACTTATATTATTCATACTAATACTTATACTAGTCTTATTTTAGCTTCGAGCAACACAACACCGGCTTCCGACACATCGGAAGGGAGGGGCCCAAGCGATATCTCACCGTACAAATCTTTCTGCCATTTTTCGCGGGGGGAAAGGTGCACACAGTCGCACTTCTCACACACTTACATACAAAATCCAATCTGTAATGACGACACAAATACATAGAAAATGACACACGTCAAAGACAAATCTTGCAAACCTCGATCTCTTTTTGTGTACGGACGAGTGACAAGTGTCACAACACGCACACTAACACATTTTCGTTGAAGTATGTTATTGTATTCTGAGAGATGAGAAGTCGGATTTGTCGCTCGACCGATCCGCAATTTGTACTGAGCGAGCAAAATCGATAAATCCAACAATTACATGAGACTAAAATATAATAATTGTGTTTGAATGTAATTAAACGTATGATATGTAAAAAAAAATATTACATGTGAAATATGTATAACACTTGCATTTTGTAAATTTGATGTCCCCCGACCTCTTTTTATAACAAAAAACCGAGCAAACAGGCATTTTTGTGCAGCAGTGTTCACGCGCGCGTCTGGACTCGGTCTAGTGAAAAATCCAAGTGCAACTAGTTTTATTACCCGCTGTTGGCGCAACATAAGAACTCGTACGAAGACCGGTTGACGACACATGACGTCACACACATACGTCACGGCTCCCCGTTCCGCGTACCTACATTAGACTGCACCTTACAGCCGAAGCGGCTACACATAATTTATATAGATTTCCAAAAACCTAAACGTTATACCTGTATCTAGCTATTAAGTTAATTAAAGAAGATAGTACTATCCTGGAGTTCTTCATTATTCACCGCAAGAGCTTAAATTGAGGAGTACATCGAACATTTTGGCGACCGTGTTACTGTTGCTATGCGGACGCATAGCACGAATTGCAATCTACACACCAAGTATTCACGGGAGAAGAACGGAGCTGCTTTATTACCACCGGGATCTAGAGGAGGCGGAGTGGATTACCTACCAGAAAGTGTGATACCTAAGTGCCTACGATTAAAGTGGTGTACGCTGAAGCCGACTTCTAGAACAAAAGGGAGGTTAGCCCGTTCCTTATCCTACCTAGTTTATTGTGTTAGTCCTGTAAAGCTTCGTTTGTGCGAGCAGATCTCATTTTATATAATTAACTACATAATTAATCCAGCTAAAGCATATTTGAACGCGCTTAATCAATAGGTAATAGCACTTAGTAACAAAAAAAAATAATCATTATTTTAACGTTAAACCACATTTAGTTCCATATTTTTCCTTGTTTACGTTGCTATCTGCTTTAAAATAAACATAAAGATCTTTAAAACTGCAAGTAATTATTACGATTTCTAATTGCATCAGCCATTTACCGTTATCGAGACACAGGTACCCGCATTGCCTTTGTGCTTCAATATTGCATTTATTTTATGAAATTAAAGTTGATAATCGTATAACCCTTAACTGTATCGCATCTCTTATCGCAATTAGCTATTGCATATAGGTTTATTTTACGTAAATTATAGTATTACGGCCGAATATTCCAGGATTCCCGCCCCGTGCGCCCGCGCCGGCCCCTCAGTCGCCTGCGCCGAGTTCTATTGTTCTGGTTATCAGCCGGTGAGACGTACAGCTGTTTCTTATAAGGCAATCGTACATAACAGGTATTTATTGCACTTTATTTAACCGCTTGACCTATATTCGTAATTAGTTTACAATATGTCTGACACAGAATTGAAGGCGAAAAGAGCATCGATTAAGGGTCGATTAACTACATTTAGGAACTATTTAGAAGAGTTTAAGAAATTAAAATAGGTATCTAAGGCAAATTTAAATGAAATTAAATTAAGATTGCGAAAAGTGGATTTGTTGTTTGAGGAATATGATAAGATCCAGTCAATCATTGAAGTGGGTGAATCCAAGGTTAAAACGGACGGACTATCAGCTAGCGAGCAAGATTTTAGTGAGCGGGAAAATACAGAAAAGTTATTCTTTTGTGCAATTAGTCAGGCGCAGGAATTGATCGCGGCTAATGAGCCTCGCTTCTCGCTGGATGGTGGCCCGGACGACGACGCGCGCTCGACCCACAGTGGGGCGGACGCGGGTGGTGTACGTCTACCAACCATACGTCTACCTAGCTTTGATGGTTCGACCAACAAATGGTTAGAGTTTCGCGACGTTTACATATCAATTGTTCACAACAATGATAAACTCAGTGATATTTGTAAATTTCAATATTTAAAAGCATCCTTATTAGGAAGCGCAGCGTCTGTTATTCAATCATTAGAAATATCGGCGGCTAATTATACCGCTGCTTGGAAACTAGTTTGCGATAGATTTCATAACAAGCGCCAGCTGATTCATACTCACCTTAAGTCACTTTTCAATGTGTCTTTGTTAGGAAGGGAGTCTGATAAGTCTTTGCGTTTTCTAATTGATCATGTTTCGAAACATTTGAGGGCTTTAAATAGTTTAGGTGAAAAAACAGATAACTGGGACACACTTATTATATTTATGTTTGCAAGTAAATTAGATACTGCCACTTGCACGAAGTGGGAAGAGTATAGGAATAGCTTAGCGGAGAATCCTACTCTGGATAATTTTTATGAGTTTTTACGTCAGAGGGCCGATGTGTTGGAAATGATCGCGGCGACAACTACTAGTGAGAAAACTGAGAACAAGCAAGTTAATTATAAGCGAATGGATAAAGTGCAAAAATCATTTGTTGCCGCGGCGAGCGATTCTAACACATCGAGCAACTCAAACATAAGTAATGCGCGAGTATGTCGTGTATGTAATGGTGATCATTTAATTTATAACTGCGAAAAATTTAATCAGATGTCAGTTGATGAGCGAAATGCATTGATAAAAACTTTAAAAGTGTGCATTAACTGCTTTCGTGGGGGGCATTTTGCACACCAATGTAAGGCGTCTCCATGTGTTATTTGTAAGCGTAAACACAACACTCTTCTACACAAAACTATGACGTCGGATAAACAGAAGGACGGAGGTGAGAAGGAGTATGTTTGTGCGCCCATATCGTTAGCAGTCTGCAACGATAATGAGGTCATGATGTCCACTGCAGTTATTTTAGTTAAGAATGAAAAAACAAATGCAATGCATGAGGCTCGTTGTTATCTCGACTGTGGTTCTCAATCTAATTTTATATCTGAGGCGCTGGTGGAGAAGTTAGGCATGCAGGGTGAGGATATAAACGTCAACATTACGGGTATTAAAGATATTTCGTTTGATGTCAAAAAACATTGCGCGGTGACTATTCAACCTCGTAATCGTAGTGTTAACGGACCTTGTGCGCGAGTTGATGCCTACATTCTCTCTCAGATAATGAAACCCTTACCGTCAGAGGAAGTGGATATTTCAGATATTGATATCCCTCAAAATATCACATTAGCAGACCCAGGCTGGTACAAGCCTGCGGAAATAGACATATTAATAGGCGGTGCGATATTTTGGGACTTAATCCGCAATGGACAAATTGAGCTTGGTCGAAATAAGCCTAAATTGCAAAATTCAATATTTGGTTGGTTAGTAGTAGGAAAGAAAATGTTAACTACTAAGAGTAGTAAAACAAAAACTGAGCATTGTGGTTTCAGTAGGGAAATACGCGATCAGCTAAGTAAGTTTTGGGAGTTGGAGGAAGTGCCAGTTGCACCAGTGTTGTCCCCAGAAGAGGCGGCGTGCGAAGAACATTTCAAGCAAAACACACGACGCTTAGCTGATGGCAGATATTGCGTCACGCTGCCCTTAAAAAATCAACCAGATGTCCTAGGTGACTCATATAGACTAGCAAGGAAACGGTTTGATTCTTTGGAGCACCGGTTTAGAAGGCAGCCTGATGTAAAATCGCAATATGTAGACTTTATTAATGAGTATGCACAGTTGAACCACTTATCAGAGAGCAAGAAGCCTGAAAAGGGCCACTTTCTGCCCCACCACCCAATTTTAAAAGAGCAAAGCGAATCTACGAAGTGTCGCGTAGTTTTTGACGGTTCAGCTCGGACGGATTCAGGCTACTCGCTCAATGACATTCTCATGGTGGGTGCCACGGTTCAAGACGACATTTTTTCTATTCTAATACGATTTCGTCAGCACGTTTTCATATTCACAGGAGATATAGAAAAAATGTATCGTCAAGTAATCGTGGAACCTTCACAGAGACACCTTCAAATGATATTATGGCGTGAAAATGAAGGCGAGCGCATGAAGTATCTAGCCCTAAATACTTTGACGTATGGCACGTCAAGTGCGCCGTTCTTAAGCACGAGATGCCTAGCCCAACTGGGCTATGAATGCAGTGATCTTTTGATAAAGGAAGTGATTGTCCATGATTTTTACATAGATGATTTGATAACCGGTACGGATGATGAAGGACAATTATTAAGCCTTTATCAAGGGGTCAACAAAACATTGAGCTCAGCTCATTTTAACTTGAGGAAGTTAAAAAGTAATTCTAAGCAGTTTATTGCGGAAGTAATGGAGACAAGTAGTTCTCAACAGGATAACTTAAAAATATCGAATCAAAGTAACACGCTAGGCGTGGAGTGGAACCCAAATGCAGACAGCATATTAATAAAATGTTCGAAGTTGCAGTTGTTAGATAACCATGTAAAATACACTAAAAGGGCCGTCCTATCTGTAGCTTCAAGTATATTTGATCCCTTAGGGCTGTTGAGTGTATGCGTTATTCTATGCAAATTGTTTCTGCAATCATTATGGTCACAGAAATTGGACTGGGATCAAGAAATACCTCAGGCGCCGAACTGTATCTGGACCAGATTTGTCAACAATATTCATTATTTAAAGGAAATAAGTATTCCACGCCACGCCAGCTGTAGAAATGTGATTGAAATTCAAATCCATGCATTTTCGGATGCCTCTTTAAAGGCATATGCAGGATGTATTTATTTAAGATCAGTAGATGAGTTAGGAAATTGTACGGTTCGACTTTTGTGCGCTAAAACAAAAGTCACGCCTTTGAAGGCGACGACTATCCCAAGATTAGAGCTTTGTGCATCCTTACTAGTTTCGCGTCTATGTGAAAAGGTTGTGCAAGCTTTACGCTGTAATATCGCAAAAAGATATTTTTGGTCAGACAGTAAAATTGTCTTGGGTTGGTTGCGCATTCCTACAAACAAGTTATGTACTTTTGTGTCGCATCGAGTCGCTGAAATAAACGATAAGTGTTCGAATGCTGCATGGATGTATGTCCCTTCCGCACAAAACCCGAGTGACCTTGCCTCACGAGGCGTGTTTCCGGACGAGCTCCAGTCGTTGTCACTGTGGTGGGAGGGACCTGCATTCCTGCAGGATACAATTGATCAGTGGCCAAAGCAAACTGAAGCGACAGAAAAGAGTTTACCTGAGTTACGTGTATATGCAGCAAGAGTTGAAAAACCGACAGTACCGATAATCGACATGTCAAATTATTCCAGTTTTCTTAAACTTCGAAGGATATTCGCGTATATGTGTCGATTCATCAATAGCTTGCTGCGTAAACAAAATTGTGAAGCTAACAGTTCATTAACTGTAGACGAGCTCGAACAAGCCGAGTCCAAGTTAGCTTATTTGTCACAAAAAGAAAGCTTTCCTAATTATGATAGTAATCCAAAGTCTATTATTGGATCAGGTAAATTAACTCCTTTTGTCGATGACTCAGGATTGATTCGAGTAGGAGGGAGATTAGATAACTCTAATTATGATTTCGACAAAAAACACCCTATCCTCTTAGATGCAAAACATCACTTCACTAAATTGTTATTTAGATATTTCCACTTTAAACTGTTACACGCACCGCCACAACTTCTTCTGTCAGTCATTCGCGAACACTATTGGCCTTTAAATGGCAGAGTACTTGCTAGACGTACTTACAACAGTTGCACTCGTTGCAAAAGAATGAAAGGAGAAGTAGCTCAGCAAATCATGGGAAACTTGCCAGCTCAGCGAGTAACACCTGGATATGCATTTGAGGTGGTAGGTACTGATTTTGCTGGTCCATTTTTTGTGAGCGACAGGAAAGGTCGTGGTGCGAAACTCCATAAGAGTTACCTATGTGTTTTTATAGATTTTAAGATAAAGGCAGTTCATTTGGAACTTGTAAGTTCTCTGAGCACAGAAGATTTTATTTTAGCATTGCGTCGCTTCATATCTCGACGAGGAATGCCTCGAGAGATATTTTGCGACAATGGGAGAAATTTCGTAGGCGCCAGTCGCGAGATAGGCGAATTTCTCAATGCTGCCTCCAGTTTTGTGTCAGATGCATTTGTAGATGATAAGATAGTCTTTCATTTTTCACCTGCGTACGCTCCAAATTTTGGAGGCCTTTACGAAGCAGCTGTCCGGTCTGCGAAATTTCATATAAAAAGAGTGGTAGGCAATACTCACTTAACTTTCGAAGAATTGACATCGCTGTTCGCACAAATTGAGGCCGTCCTGAATTCCAGGCCCCTCTATCCCATGTCATATCCTCTCCAACCGATTTAGCACCTCTCACCCCAGGGCATTTTCTCATTGGAAGACCCCTTGTATCGCTACCGGCACCTGATTTGCAAGATGTCAATCCTAATCGGCTTCATAGATACGCAAGGATTGAGCAGGCAAGGCAGCACTTTTGGTCGAGATGGAGTCAAGAATATATCTGCGAATTGCAGCAGCGTACCCGATGGCAGCAGCGACGCCCCGACATCAAGCCCGGTCAAATGGTCCTGATTAAAGACGAGGCGACATCACCACTGAAATGGCCGTTGGGACGAATACAGACAGTGTATCCAGGAAGCGACGGAGCAAGTCGAGTCGCAGATATACTCACAACAAAGGGCACGATTCGACGAGCCATCAACAGGATCTGCCCCTTCCTGGACGAAGATAAGGCTTAAAGCCAAGGCTTTAAGAGGCGGGAGGATGTTGGCGCAACATAAGAACTCGTACGAAGACCGGTTCACGACACATGACGTCACACACATACGTCACGGCTCCCCGTTCCGCGTACCTACATTAGACTGCACCTTACAGCCGAAGCGGCTACACATAATTTATATCGATTTCCAAAAACCTAAACGTTATACCTGTATCTAGCTATTAAGTTAATGAAAGAAGACGGTACTATCCTGGAGTTCTTCATTATTCACCGCAAGAGCTTAAATTGAGGAGTACATCGAACACCCGCGCTAGATTAGATTGACGCGCGAATCTTGTACCTCGGCAGAGGGGAAATAGTGCGAATGCCGCCTCCCTTCCGTGTTGCTCGAAGTATTTTAGTGTTGTTACATTATAAATACTATATGTATACATTTATTTCTTTTCAGAATAGACTAAGCTGCCCTGCTTGCGCCACCCAACTACACAGAATGCCGAATGCACCCTATGTACTCCCCGAACAACACATCTAGCTCCAAGTTCACCGTCCCAATTCAAGAATGGTAAATGGGTTTCGCTTGTCTAAAATCAGTAATAGTGAATGCACATGTGGTCCCTGAGCTCCTGTGCTGATAAGTTTACCGAAGGCCTACTTCAAACGCTCACTTAATTTTTATTTAGCGTGGATAGTGCCTATCAACTTAAATAAAGACTTAATATCTATGCTTATACATGTCCTACAATGTATCTATCTATCTAATCAAAATCTTAACCATGGCCTAACTGTCAGACTGTTCGCTAAGATCCAATTCTAACAAACTATAAATGTCCTTATCTGGCCTACTTCATGATTGCCAATGTATCCGATTTTATGTATAGCTAAGCTTGTTGGGTGACATTGCAACATTAAATGTACTATTAAACTGAAATGTGTTGTATTTCATAATGATGTGACAGGAAACAATCTCAAAATTCAGACAAAACAATACAGTGTAGCCATGTTTGGAACTGCTATGTATACCTATTTGTTAAGTTCAAACTGTCGGTAGATAGATTAGCTCATTAAACTATAAACTACACTTCAAAAAAATAAACTTAGTGCCTAACTTATTTAATTTCTAACCTGATTTGAGAATGATTATTTTGTTTCAGATAATGATGCAGTCCATATGGAGCGCATTGAGCAGCCAACTCTCACTCTACTTCTTACAGATCTAAGCTTATGTGCTAAACATACTTCTGTTTCTTTCTACTGTTTTTATGCAATCTAATAGTAACGTTTTTGAATCTGTTATGTCACAAATAAAGCACTTTAGTCTTGAGTTTCATTTATTACATCATAAAACTGTTTGCATTTTTATTTCAATGATTCTCATGATTTTGATGAAATATCTATAATTGAATAAAAGCTATCAATATACCTACAAGTTACCTTTAAATACAATACCAACACCGCTTCATGTCTATAGTTAACAACTTTTTGATACCACTAGCTTTTGGCTAAAATAAAAATATTGGATTATCTAACTGTTCAAATTTCTAATTTCAAGGCTTTTGATGATGATGACATACATAATACTTACAGTTAGGACTTCCTACTTATTACATACTATGTTTATATGCTAGATTTTTTTCTATGAGCTTAGCTCAGGACCGGAACAAGTGGCGTACTAGAAGAGTGGCCTATGTTCAGCCGTGGGCGATAAAGGCTGATATGATGATGATGATTTACCTATCCAATTAATTAATAATCTTAAGTTTAGTACCTAGTACCATTTTGAGCTAATAATCACCAGATTTCTAGTCCAACTTTGCACCCACTGAAAATAAAATTCAGTGTCTAACGCCTATACTGCATTCCCATATAAATATCTAATGAATTTCCCGTCTATTCCTGAATTTCCTGTTCCTAAGTTTGTAACAATGGAAATTGTTAAGTCTCCAGGTTGGAAAAGCAGTGTAAAAATAAATACTATTTATCCTTAATATCTAGTACCTACTTGTGTCCTAACACTATACATTCCCATAAAACACTATAGTACTTATTCTGTTACCTACGGTTTTTATGTAATAATAATGCTTCGATATTTCCTTGTAAAATTATTAGTATTCACTTATGTGCTGTATCATTATAAATATTCATTCATAATCTCATACTTTTCTAGGTTGTTCTATTTTTTTTTCTAAACAAATTAATGTCTTCACTGATAAGATAACATCTTATCAGATAACTGATAAGGTGATTTAGCGTGAAATGTCATAACGAGGTGAGAAGAGCTATGGTTAAGAATGAACAAAGCCAATGCTTGCCTACTATAAATGTCAAAGTGACATTTCCATCAATTGCCTTATACACATCGATTTTGACAAAATATAATCTAACTTGACTCTATACCTATAAATTTCGTGTAAATTAATGACAATGAAACTTATCATCTATAAAATTAGCTTATTTCTAATATGCTTATGAGAATAAACCTAACTATCAGGTTTTAAGTTCAAATGATTGGCAGATAATTTGCAATCAATTAATTAATTGCGACTAATGTCTACAAGAGTTATTTAAATTAAAGTCTTAACTGGACAATTTCCTACACATTCAGTCCAAATTACAAACACCCCGCGAGACCATAATTTTTACAATGAAAGTTACTATTTCGGCCGCGTCCACAGTGACCTCAAATAGACTAGATATTTGACAATGACAAATAGTTGAAATACTTTTCTTCTGTCCCCAGCATTGATTTTTAGTAACTTTTAAATATCTCAAGTAAATTAGTTCAATAACGCAGACCGGACTAAACTTAAACAATGCAATTTACTGTATGTTCGGGTCAAAATACTAATATTCAATCTGTAAAATGTGTTATGTGCGAAATTATATGCGCGAGCACATGTCAGTTTTAAAGTTATCATATCAGTTGAAAAATAGCCGTTTAACAACATGTTTTTCCAAATATACATTCAGGTTCTACAGTGTTTCCAATTGTGTAAACCATATCGTGTTCATTACGTGATAAAACCATCAATTTTTCCGATATTGTGCCTAGTGATGAGTGAAAAATACTTGTGTTTGGATTGCGATATTTCGGCTTTAAAGTCGAAAAGCTACCATGCCGGAATTACATTTTTCATCCTAATAAACCCAGGTTGGTGTCTTTCCCTATATTATAACAATACGAGTTATAAATTTACGCTCTATCCCCCCGTCAGTGACGGCTCAAAACTATAAAATAAAACAGAACCACTTGTGCTAACTAGACAGTAAAGACTGGTAATAAATGGTTATTTAACGCAAAAAGGCTAATAAATCCTTAACTGAATGTATCTCATTACCCGACAATACTTTGTGACAAACGTCACACTAACATAACAAGTAATTTAAACCAATTAAAGAGTGTAAATTCATCCTGGTCACGGCACCACTTTGTAACGGGCCCTCTTCATACTAACTTTAACCCCACTTAAATACACTCCTTAATTAGAAAATTACCTGTGTCTACAATAAAACTAACTTGGCCATAAGAAAATTGCGATCGTCTAGTTAATGGTAGGACTCCTAAGTTATGTGTAATAATCCAGGTTCTTTTTACATTAGAAGGATTAGTTAGCCTGTTAAAAATACCTAGAACTATTTTATAGAGAAAAGTACATGGAAGAATTTATGTATTTAAATAGATTGCTATGCTAATGTAGTGATAAGTAAATGATGGTAGAATTTTATATGATCTCAAAAGTGAGTAAAATTTGTATAAATTAGTTTAGTCAAAGTACACAATATAAAATAAGATATGGATAATAGTTTTTTATATAATTAGGGTAATGTCTCCTACCCACTGGAACCTTGTTATAGGTATATATATATCATCTATATCATTTCTCCAGCTGAAGCGTTTGAGTAATTGGAGTTGTCGGACTCAATTTTTATATTCTTAAAAATTGAGTAATGGTTCCTTAGAACATTTATGAGAGGGATTCTATAGCAGTGTCATAACACTTTTGTAAGCACTAATTATAAGTACTACAAATAAGAAATTTAAATAAGGAACATTTGATCCCTGAAATATTTTTTTTGAATTGTGGGATATTTTTATTACAACCACTCCAATCTTTCTCGTCGGGATGAAGACGGCTTCGTATCCTAATTTCGTTCTAGCAAAGAAAGCGGACCTCCTTCAGGATAATCCAAATTGGACCTTTATCATACAGTCATCTTTTAATACTAATCAAATCCACTCTATAGAGTATATTTTTCGTCAAATGGCACGTCCTTAGACTCAAATACCCTCAATTAAAAATAATGTTAAACCGGCCATAGCCTTAATGTAGATATTCAAACTTCCAGACTATAAAATTCCACAGGCATGTAATGATACCACATTCCAAGTTTAGCGGTTCACTACCTGACATTGTGTTACACATAGTCAGTGCCAGAATTTGTCTATCATTCTGAATAACTCATTATCCTTTGATATAAATTGTTAGGAGGAACTATTGATCCTATTACATGCCATTATCAGTAATTATACCTACTGTATACAATCTGCTTTATGTAGATTGAATACTTGATTTTACTCGCAACCTTTCAGTGATAGAGACGAAATCCTACCATAACTAAATGGCCTAATATTGAGATATGTGAACTTTATTAAATCACTAAAACTTTACTATATAAAATTAGTATTTCAATAGATACATGCCAATCTAATTCTTCTAAGAATAACAACATTAAATTATAAATCCAGTTTCTTACTTGTTGATATGAAATTTTACAAACATTTTCAAAGATTAAAGGAATCACTCTTAAAATAGTTCTACAATTTGAATAAATTGTATATGTTAAATCAAAATAGTCTTATTGTCAGTTTCGCTAATCCTGTTATGTAATGGAATGCCAGAAATTAGCCAACTCTAATTTCCCTTTTTGAAAGCTAGCTACGAGAGGAAATAAGTATACATAATTTAAGTATATAAAATTTATAGAAAATAAATTATTACATTTTTAATAAACATACTTTGAAATTGACGTTTAATTGTTTTAGAATGTAGATGGAAATTTGAGCAAATAGCTCAATAGGTTAATGAAATAATAATTGGTTAGAGATAATGCAGATGTTAAGTAAAAGTTTAATTCTGAAAAATAAACGCCCTGAAATGTACACAAAATTAAATACGTTTTTTAACACGTAATCGCTTTCAATTTCTAAATTACACGCTTTTAATTGTTGAATTTATCTATAACGCCCTAAAACTGAATAAAGGTTCACATAATCCTGAAAATAATTACACACAAACACTTATTACATAATTAAATCGTTATCATTCACTTCCTGAAAATTAACACAATAAGGGTCGGTTGCACGAAACTGTCCGTATCGTTAAAGAGTTCTCTACAGTCTTGTTATGTACGAAAGGTTCCATAATAAAGTGCCGAGGAGAACAGGCTGACGTTAATCAGTCTGTTAAATGTGATTCCTACAACTGGCCCTAAACTAAATCACAGGTTTTCTAATTAATCTCTTACCGAATCAGGATCGTTTCATTTCTCGTACCACTCCAAATTCTATGTCAATCTGACTTACGTTAGTATGCTAATACTTCCCTACTTTAAAAATGGCATCTGCCTGACAATCACTTCGAATCAAACATATGTAAATCACTTCTGAAACCACTGTTTAACCAAAAGACTTCGTTGGCATCGTTATACATATCCGTCCCCAGTTAAACAGCGTTATTAGGGTTAGTACACAGTTATATTTTTGTTAACCCCTTACAGCATGTAGTAATAAAAATATTAGTTGAAATTTGAATCTAATTAACTGTCTAAAGAGCTAAATATAATTACTGCCATATATGGCTTTGTAAGCGGTAAAGGGTTAAGGAATGAATGGAACTTTATTTTATTATGTTAAAATCTATTTATTTTATTTAAAAAAACACTAATTTATGATCATTTATCTGATATTTTAAATGAACTATAAAAAGGTATAATTAAAGGTCAAAAGTCTTTCTAAATATTTACTGAATTTGAATAAAATCTGAATAATTAATTAGTTACTTATTAATTTTAATTAAATAAATTAACTCACCACCCCGCCGACTTGTTCTCCGGATCTTACTGCCTACGCTCTCCACCGACGCTCTGCCTTGGTCCCTGCTGCCTCTCCCTGCTGCAGCCCTGCTGCCAGGCCACCTCTGAACACCTCACCGCCTGCTCCAATTCCAGCAACTCCCAACCGATGTCGATATTCGCACGGACAGCGTTTCACCTTACCCGTTTTAATTTTCAAAATTGAATGTCCCGCCAAATAAAATGCTCTTCTATTTATAGCCAATTTTCTCATTCCATTTCTATTTTTTCAAGTTAATCAAAATCCTCCCTTATTTCAATACCGTTACGGTTCTCCTACATTTTTTTGTTTTAAAAGCCACGCTTTTCCGAGAATCCCCTCTCTTCTCTCTATTCACAGTGTTCGCAGTTACCAGTGTTTCTATCATCCCAAATTTAAATTTCCCAATAAAATTTAATATTTAATTAATGAAAACAGTGGGGAAGTTGTAGTTGCACGCTATATTTGTATTAATTGGCGGAAGTTGACTTTAATAACTTTATTAAGACATATGAAAACAATTCTGATTGAAACTACTTCCATTATTCCATATAGAGATTGATCCTTCTGTTTTATCATGGTAATTTCGCCTATTTACTTTCGCATTAAATGATTCTACACATTATCATTATCATAGTCTTGACCTTAACCAAACCAAGTCTGCACCACAGATATTTGTTAACGACCCATTCCCATATATTTTCAAATATCCTTTCGTATACATAGAAAACTCCCACGATCCAGTAACAAACACACATGACCATCCCATGTTATACAAATATTCCCCATCGGGACTCGAACCCAGAACCTCCACGTAAGACTGATTTAATAAATGATTAATTTTTCAAATATTAATCATTTATCTACAAACAAACTCTCACAGTGGTATTTGCCATTTTCCTTTTTACAATATATATATTTTTTTATTTGACTGAGTACAATACAAGTAAATAAAAAGCTAATTAGTGTAAACTCCTTATGATAATTTAATATTTTTAACTCTAATTCTCCCCAAAGTTGAACAATTCTCCCGACATTCTAGGGTAATTTTAAATATATGGCATCCCAATCCCGCATATGGTAACCATAGCAACGGCCTTGACCTACATTCTCCAGAGCGCGCCTAGATACCAAAGTCACATTCCATTGAAGTTTACAGATTATGTTAATTTTTATAGCATGTTTTTATGTTTTAGAGTTTTGCCGACTTATTTACTTGTGAAACTATATTTATATAAGCTTGTTTATGGGGTTGCGATTCTTTACGGTTTGATGATGTTTTTTCTAGACATTAGAATAAAATTGTCTGTTGACCTACTGTCATATTTACCAAAATAAATGTTGATTATATACATACACTTAATTATACTTGTTATATACATGTAATATAGTTAATATTTGTACGTGAGCCCGTGTGATCCGTTACATTAGCAAATCTATGACGCTATATAATCTAAATTAATAGTATTGTGGTGATTTTATACAAATAAAATTTCCCTAGGGCGGAGGGCCCTGTGTGATATTGACCATTTTGATTATGATTATGAACTTACTATTTTCTTTTGTTTTCCCAATGGGGGCGGGTACTATAGTAGGGTTTTGATTTTCTCCTTTTTAAATTAATATTATTGCTGTTAGATGCTTGGTTTTTGAGTTGTTTTATAATTTCTAGGTTACGGTTTTGGGCTAGAGTTATGTCGTCGTCCGGGTCTAATAAGACATGCCTCGGCCTACGTACACCTTTCCTGGGGGGGACCTCAGGGGTGTACACCGAGGCATGTCTTATTCGATCGTTGGAATGAGTTTCAGCCTTTTCAAAATATCGGCGACTAAGTATTTTGAAGTGTTGTGCTACTGTGTTTATTTGATAGTCTTTGTGTAGATCTTTGTTAGTAACGTACCATTCAGCCCCGGATATTTTTCTTAAGAATTTGTTTTGGAGAACTTGAAGACTATATAGTTGTTTTTTTGACGATTGGGCGAACGCTACAGATGCGTATGAGAAGACAGTGCGGATGGCTATTTTATAAATGTGCATTTTGTTAGATTTTGACATATGACTTTTTCTCGTTAGAAGTGCATGCAGCCTGCTGAGGTAGAAGGTGGCGCGATTTTTGACAGTTTTAATATGTTTTTGGAAGTTAAGTCTCTTATCACGGATTATTCCTAGGTATTTTGCCTCATTTTTCCAGGGGATGGCTTGGTTGCAGAGGGTGATGTTGGGAATAGTGGCTAGAATATTGTGATAGTTGGAAGATCTGGAAAAGAGGATCCCCACGCTCTTCTCAGGGTTTATTTCGACTCGCCACGGTGAAACCGTTGCCGTAAAGAAATAAATGATAGCATTGAAGCTATCATTTGGCATAGGTTTCATAAGTATTGAGGATATGGACCAAAATTATTCATTGTCCTTTACTACAAATTTCGTTATGTTTATTTTTACTCTACAATCAATACTTTAGGAGCTACAGGCTGTTAAAGTTAAATAAGAGATAAAAAACATACGATTTAAGAAAACGTCGTTTTTTTGTAATTGTTCATCATTCGTAAAAATTTTAGTTTAGAGTAAGGAAGCTAAGCGACCTGCTGATAAAATATAAAAAAACAGGCCATGAGCATGTCGAACCATGCTCACTGTAGGGTTCCGTAGTTACCCGTCTGTCAAAATAGACTTTTTGCCAAAACTCAAAAACAGCTATACCGAATAGGTTTGCTATATTTTTCTCTGAAACTCTTTACTAAGCTATGTTTTCACGATTTTTTCCTTTTTTTGGACCCATGGTTCAAAAGTTAGGGGAAATAAAGGGTAAAACACAACTTTTTTTCTTTCAGATCGATTATTTCCGTAAATATTAAGTTGATCATAAAATGGTTCTTGAAAACCCGTATTCGTTTTAAAATACCTATCCAACGACACCCCACACTATAGGGTGGAAGCGAAAAAAAATTTCATCCCCACTTTAATGTAGGGCAGCCACCATAAAAAAATATTTTTTGTCCATCTTGTTGCGCAATCAATAATAGGTCCTTTCAAATGTGCTATTTTCAACAGATTCCTGTTTGTAGGAATACGCAGAATCTTTACAATCTTCCTGGCTAAGTCTAAAGTTACTTGGATCTCAACATTTTCATTGATAGCGTCTTTAATGGCTAACTGTAGAGTGCGCGCTGCGCATAACATACCCCCCACGTTGTAAGTGTCATTACTAACAGCATTTTGTAGCAACGTCAACTCGAAATTTGCAGATTCTTCTGATACTTCATTCGGTTCATCATCTCCTTCATCGCTAGACATATCAGTATTATCTGCAGAAGTAGTGTCTTCAAATACGTCTTCGGAACAATAACTTAATAACTTAATTAATAACTTTACCATTTTTTTCATATTGGACCCGTTGTCAGTTGTCAAAGAGTAAATTTGATCAGTCGAAATATAGAACTCGGCTAGTATTTCTAACAGTTTTTCTTTTAAAAACTCGGCCGTTTGACATTGAAAAATTTCTGCTACTGCTAAATTTCTGACTATAATCTTATCGTTATTCAGATATTGAATAGTAACTCCGAAGAATTTTCGTTCAGAGCATGTAGCTGAATCTACTTTTAGGCTGATCAGTTTTTCACGAATTATATGCTAAAAGGGCTTCCCTTACATATAAGGGTATAAGGGTAACCCTTATAAGCCATATGCGGAGCGGATGATAAGGGTTTTGTAAGGGTTTCGTCTGGCAAAGGGTATGGTGAGTTAAGCCTTATGCAAAAGCCTTATAAAACCCTCTATAAGGGATAGCGGGCCGGTCCCTGCCTCGCGCACGAGTGTGAGCGGGCTTTAGCTGGGTTATAGTTATAACCGCGAACACCGAAGTTCGGAAATTATCTCTGTCATTCTCATTACGCCTTAAGGCATCGACGGGATGATCAAATCGACCGAAAGAAATTGGCGTCAATTAAAGCGCTCTAAAGGGGAGTTTCCGAACGGTCGTCAAGCTGTCAAATCATCGTGTTGAAATCTCAAATCAGTTATTATACGATTTATACGTGGAATTTATAGATTAAAGTGTAAAATTTTTATAAATAACGATTAACAGTAATTTACATTACAGTTTGTACTTACCGGCCTTTGTTGAAGCCGAAGTGACAAGTAACAGACGATTATTAATTATCTCCTTGCTCATCCTCATACATATTTTTATTAAATAATGACAGCATTTTGTGACCTGGTGAGCAAAACAGGAAATTTTACTGTATAGCTAGCCTCTTGGAATGCATAATATAATTCCAGTCAGGGATTTTGTGCTCAGTGAGTTTCTGTGTTTAGTTTTATTTAGATTGATGGTAGAAAAAACCCGTTCCACTGCAGTACTTGAGAGTGGTAAAACCATGAGATAGTTCATAAACTTGCACATGGTCGGAAATGCTTCCACATCCCCTATTTTTTTGTTTTCCAACCGATGCCCAAAATCTAGGGACATCGGCTTCATCGATGTTTATACCAGTGGTGTTTCTGAGCAAACGCCACTGGTCATCCAATTCCTGTAATTTTGATTGGTCAAATATATTTGGGAACAGCATTGCTACTATTGCCACTAGGTGCCAGGGAGTTATGTTTTTTCTTTGATAATTTTAGAATCGAACACTTCTATTTGTTTAAGAAGTGGGCTAGCAAATCGGAAACGTCGATATATTTGGCTAACTCCTTCAATATAGAAACCCAGAATTTTTAATGTTTTGATATCATTGTTTGGATATTTTTTTTCTCTAATTGCAGCTTTTACTTTTGCTCACATATGTTATATCCTTGATGTCTAAATAATTACCTGGGTTTCTGTAGTTCACTGCTTGTATGTCAGTAATAACAGGTCATATTTTTCCTTTGGGACAACTGTTCGGTTAAAAGGGTATATATCTATACTTCCTTTTTTAAATCCACTTTCTACCTTTGGTGTCATTTGGCGTCAAGCATCTGCAAACAAATCAGCAATTTTTTTGCTTTTGAATTTTCGTGCTTACATTTTGTCGTTGCCAGTCAACAAGCTTCATGTCCCACGTGTGTTTAAACGATTTAAAAACTGCCAGGTCCAGCGGCTGCAATAAGTGGGATGTGTGTGCCGGCAATTTCAAAATAGTTATCATTCTTAATGGCTAATATTACAACCCTTTCGTCGAGGTGAGTTGTATGACTATCATAAATAATTAGTACAGGTCTTTCATGACCCAAACTTGGAATCATTATATTTGACATATAATTGTAAAAAGTTTGTGTCAATCCAGCGGCGTTTAGTTGCAGCATAGGCAAGTTCGAAATCATACTCCGGTTTAGGTTTTGCTATCCACTGCTCATACTTATTCTGTGAGAGTCAGGATCGCGGGTGTACCTAAATAAAAATAAACAAAAAGCATACCATATTTTAGTACCTAATTTGTACTATTTGGTACCTCCTTTAAAAAAATTAGTACCTCTCGGTATTAAAAGTTATTACCAAAAAACATTACACCCGCCATTCTGACAGTCAGAATGGCGGGTGTATTTTATTACGCAATGATCCCGCGATTATTGATAAATTCTATAAAAGCCAAATTTTAGTACCTTTTTAGTACTTTCATATTCAATTATAAATTGAGCCATTTTATTTGTGGTTTCCGAGTTTTACTCATTTTACACTTTACATTGCTATTACAATTTTGCAGGCGCTGTAATTTTCCACCGTATCGATTTCGTTTTTAAGAAAAAACGCTACGCTACAACTATTGTTATTACGCCAGGATTTAGTACCTTTTACGTTTAATTTGTTACCTTTTCACGATTAATCTGTTAAGTTCAATTAACTATGAAAATTACGTCTTACAAATGGCCAGGCGCCATGTCATAGAATTCTTCATATGAAAAAATTCTGCTCTTCATTGTGCTTGTAATTGTGTACCTAATACCTACTTTTAAGTATATGGTGATTAATGAAATAAAACCCGCAAATTACTTATGTCTGTTTGTCGGTATATGACTTCTCGTCCCGTTGATGTCCTTTTTAGGGTTCCGTACCAAAAAAGTACAAAAGGAACCCTCATGGTGCGACTCTGTCCGTCTGTCCGTCCGTATGTCACATCGCTAAATATATCGAGAACTACGGAAGCTATCGATTTAAATTTTTTAATAATTATGGAAAATGCCCAATATAAAGAGGGGGCAAAATTTACAAGTCTATAGTTACTAGGTCGAGTAGGATATCATTTGAAAGCGCTCGAATTGAACATTACAAAACATTTCTTTTTCACACTGAAAAATAAATTTATATTTGAAGGAAAAATGTGAAAAACAAAACTATTAAGGTCAATGTGGCCAAATCCGTCAGAGGAGTAAATCCGTCCAACAACATTTGCGACTATTCTAACAACAGTATACACTTGCTGACTCGATCGCTAAAGCAGAGAGCATATTTAATACCAGTAGTCAAAAACAGATCACAACAGTAGTCAGAAACAGCGCTCAGTCGCCAGTAAATGAAAAAAAATAACGCTATTAAAGTTCAGGTGCGCTCCGAACTTGATATCGAGCTAAGTGTGCTGCTCTGTTTTGTGAAGTTGGGATGAGACGATGTAAGTTAGGCCTTAATAATGGCTTATTTAGAATTTTAGACGATGCGAGAACTCGCATGCGAGTTTCATTACACTGCGGTTTTTGATCGGTCGGTTGAATTGGACGTAACCAACAGTCCGCAATGTAACTAAAATGCATGCGAGTTCGCGCGCAGTCTAAATCAGCCCTTAGTATGTTTATTATTGTTCGATATGCATGTTTATCGGTCTTTTTATCCATTTTACATTATAATCTCTTGGTGAGAAACCATGGGCGGTTAAAATTTGTGTTTACAAAACTATCGAGCGGACAAATCCGTCAATTACGAAACGGGAAAAATCGTCATGTGCCGGAATACTAATATTTGTTCCTGAGTCATGGTTGTTTTCTATGTATATAAGTATGTATTTAACTATACAAGTATGTATATCGTCGACTAGTACCCATAGTACAAGCTTTGCTTAGTTTGGGGCTAGGTTTGATCTGTGTAAGATGTCCCCAATATTTATTTATTATTTATTATTATTTATTATAATTTCCCTATTTCATATATTGCCAACCATTTTTGATTTGACTCACTTAGGTAAGTATAACTCATATTAGGGTGGAGTGAAAGTGGCCAAAAATTTATTTTTCTCTTTTTCAAATTTCCTGTATCATTAATTGATGATACATAGTATTAGAAGTAATTATGCAAAATTTTAGTTTTCTAAATATATATCTTAAGGTGGCGCATTAGGTTTAAAGTTTTGAAATAATGCAATTTTTGACATTCACATATATGATTTATTGAAAACGATATATGGACCTATTTAACAATTTTAAACATAAACTTTACTGAAATCATAATAAACTAGCAAAATAAACTCAAAAAATTACATTTTTTTGTTGAAAATCAGTAGTTTCAGGGCGCTCATAAACACGAAAATATTGAGATTTGGTGTCGAAAACGGATATGTCTTGCCGGGCTTTTATCCTTGTACGAATGAATCCATCTCTAGCTTCTGGTCCACAAACTGCTAACGAAGCCTCCGTTACCAGCTTGACACACCTTTCGACAGCCTGAGTGTGGCAAGGATACTTTTCGAAATCCATCAAAGCTCCTGAAGTAATCAGGTTTGAAATTTCTGTGTCGCTATATTTCATTGTCATAGGAGGTTCTGTGATCTTTCCTTTCGTCCAATCTATTAAATCATAATAAGTAGATGCGTCAGCCCTTAGTTCTGGGAGTCGAAATTCGCGAACCTTCTTTCCTTTGGTCTCTTTTTGTGCTTTTAACACTCTTCGAAGAGCCAGCTCCCTTATGTGAGACGCATCATCTTGCAACATAGCCAGCAACAAATTCTTTGTTGGTTTAGCTGTTCCAATGTAAATCATACTCATGCAGTGATGCGAGATTTTTACTGAATTGACAAATTTCTCATATAAATTCGTGGTAGCTTTCGTACATCAATCTAAGATATCTGTGCTGTATTATTTAAAATTAAAAAGTAGATTTTATTTTTAACCTTTTTTGAAAGGTTTAATTTAAAAATAGGACGGATTTGCCCCAAGAATATATTTGGGAATAAAATCTAAATTTAACCTTAAATTGTGTTCACTAAGGTTTAGTTTCGATTAAGGGTATAGTGGTATTTATGTTCACTTGACGTAAGTACCTACATGTTTGTAATACGTCACGATACAAGAAAAATCGTTGGTTGACAGTAGGGCATGCAGTACCGGTCCCGGTACCAAGAATTTCATTTCCCGGTTCTGGACATGGCCGGAACCGGGATTCCCGGTTCTTCCCGGTTCTCAAGGCATCTTATGATTGTTTTTAAGAAATCGTTTATTTTAGCGTACAATCTTTATGAATGACTTGTTTTCATATCAATAATTGTATAAGTGTTAATAAATGACTTATTTTATTTAAAAACATTACAACACTTTAATTGGCGTTCCAACCTATTTTACGAAATTAACCGGCACACTTTGCCTCCGCCTGAGCCGAGCCACACGGCCGTAGCGTACTTAGTCGATGCACTCAGCATCAGCAGTATGACGGCACTGCATACATAAGTTAAAAAGTCAACCCGAGAACGGAATATTTTCATATAAATCCAACTTCCTAGAAGAAGAATATTCGAATATCCTACTTAAGATTTAAAAGTGGTTTTAAGATATAGCTTAAGTCACCCGGGTCAAAATGTATAGATAGACACCTAATTCACCTAAATATATAGGTGTAATTTAGTAGCTTTAAGGCTTCATCGGGACATACGACACAAACATACATAGATTGCTAATAACATAGTCCTTTATGTAACCAGCATAAAAGTACTGAGCGATGATTCAGATAAAAACAAAATTGAATTAGAAAATTCGGTAAGTTTTTACCGTAATATCGATTGAAAATATTGGAATGTCTACTTTACTAGATTAGTTTGTCTGGTTATTTGGGTCCCCTGTTTCATTTAGCACTAATATTTATTGTCCCGAGCTAAAGTACTAAAACAATACTACTATTGAGATAGGAATAAATAGTCATATGATGAGAACCGGGAAGTACCGGTACCGGGTCTTCAGTACCGGTTCTTTTGACACTATAAAATTCCCGGGAATTCCCGGGAATTTGAGAACCGGGAATTCCCGGGAGCATGCCCTAGTTGACTGAAATGCCCCAAACCCTAGGGAAAATCCGTCAACTGACATGTCTTTAAAAAAAAAACATATTTAAATAACCAGCAGTACTAGGAGTTTAATATGAGTACCTTTATATAAATAAATAAAATATATAAATAATTAATATTGGGGACATCTTACACAGATCAACCTAGCCCCAAACTAAGCAAAGCTTGTACTATGGGTGCTAGGCGACGATATACATACTTATATAGATAAATACATACTTATATACATAGAAAACACCCATGACTCAGGAACAAATATTAGTGTTCATCACACAAATAAATGCCCTTACTGGGATTCGAACCCAGGACCATCGGCTTCGCAGGCAGGGTCACTACCCACTAGGCCAGACTGGTCGTCTATATCTCATAGGTTAAATAAATGCTTAATCTATTACAGTGATAAGGTTTATTAAAAAGTTAATATCATCATAGTTATGACCGGCCAAAGTGAACTTAAACTATGACGGAAATATAACACTTTAAACTCTCGCGTTTTGTACACATATTTAATTACACAAACGGGTCTACCGCGATATAATTTCATTGTTTTTACATTTTTATAAACTAATTTCGGGTAGTTTAGTGGTGTTTTATTAATATCTCCGTTGACATTTGTTGGGACGTCAGTCTTTCCGTGACCACAGCTGGTGCAACTCAGCTGAAACGTCGGAATTAAAGGTAAAAACAATGAAATTATATCGCGGTAGACCCGTTTGTGTAATTAAATATATGACGGAAATGCCCTCATTGACCTTAAATCCCCCCCTAAGTATCCCCGAAAAACCAACATACATACAGTGAGTATTTTAGTTACTAAACGTGTCTGAACACCAAAAATTTAGTCGAGAAGACTAGTAAGAGTGGTGGAGTGAGGCCACGGGGAGGCTCACTCGCCAGAAAAATTAGAACAAAATGGATCCATTCGACTAATTTACTGACTAATCTACTCGACTAAATTGTTGGTGTTCAGACACGTAATACTCGCAACTCGCCACTCGACTATGTAGTCCGAACTAGGCTAGACATTGATACTCAAGGCGGTTTGTGTACAAGTGGCTTAACCGCGAAACGCAAAATCGAAACTTCGTTATCTGCCTCTCTATCGATCGAATATGCAAGAGTGATAGAGAGGCAGAAACCGAACTTTTGATTTTCGTGTTTCGCGGTAGGCCCTGTGTTGGTGCTAATGACGCCCTCTACGCAGAGTTTTGCGTAATATTGTGGGGTCGCTTTCCGTGCCATATTCATACTCAGACACAGCGACCTTGTCAGAAGAAAAACTGTACCAAGACGATAGAAAAACATCATGTAATAGTTAAATGAAATAATTGCTTGTATTTCTAAAAGGTATGTATTTCAATCGTAAGTCTTCTTAGCAAAATCAACGGGATCCCACAAAGAAGTATATTCATCACACTAATATACCGACAAACAGACATCATTTGCGGGTTTTATTTGATTAATCAGTAATCACGATATACTTACTTAAGAGTAGGTATAGGTACACGGTACGCGGAATTTTTTCATAGGAAGAATTCTTTGACATCGCGCCTGGCCATTTGTAAGAGGTAATTTTCATAGTTAATTGAACTTAACAGATTAAACGTGAAAAGGTAACAAATTAAACGTAAAAGGTACTAAGTCCTGGCGTAATAACAATAGTTGTAGCGTAGCGTTTTTTCTTAAAAACGAAATCGATACGGTGAAAAATCGAAGCGCCTGTAAAATTGTAATAGCAATGTAAAGTGTAAAATGAGTAAAACTCGGAAACCACAAATAATGTGGCTCAATTTATAAATGAATATGAAAGTACTAAAAAGGTACTAAAATTTGGCTTTTATAGAATCAATAATCGCGGGATCATTGCGTAATAAAATACACCCGCCATTCTGACTGTCAGAATGGCGGGTGTAATGTTTTTTGGTGATAACTTTTAATACCGTGAGGTACTAATTTTTTTAAAGGAGGTACCAAATAGTACAAATTAGGTACTAAAATATGGTATGCTTTTTGTTTATTTTTATCTAGGTACACCCGCCATCCTGACTCTCACCTTATTCTTGCCTTTATATATTAATTCAAGATTCCAAATCCTGTGAGGGTCATCAAGTTTTAACTTCGTTAGTGTCTTCCAATAGTGAAAAATACTCGTTAAAAAGGGTCTGTACATTTTTAGCGTAGATTCCACCTATTGAGGTTTTTTACTGGATAAGCCATGCCGTTTTCGAAACCCAGTGAACCAATCATCCAAATAAAAAAAAAAGAAATACATAATGTACCTCTAGGTTAGGAATTATCCGCATTAGCTAAAAAAACATACCTTACAGCAGATTTCACAAGAGGATTTACATACATACATACAAGAGAGCGCCACTCTGCCCTATTCTACGCCACTTCGCGCCAGTTGGGTATTCCGAGGGCGGACAGGTCTTTTTCGGCTTCGTCACTCCAGCGGTATCTGGGACGCCCGGACAGACGTTTTCCGCTGCAAAGCTCTATTCGCTGGAAATTCAGAGGAGTCCATCGAAGGTTTTATTGACGCCATTGAAGCCAACAAAAAGATTGTGCAAATATCTCGGATGGCGTATTTGAGGGTTATCTATGCTTGTTACGGACACCCAGCGACTAACTTTAGTACCTACATACCTAATAAGCTTGAATTTTATTATATAGAATCGTAGACATAGTTTAAGAAGTAGTTAGGCTAGAATAGGGCATTAAATAGGTTTATAACGCAAGGTCATTGCGAGTGCGAAGCGGCAGGGAATCGTTTCGTCCTTGGCGCGTGGAAAGACACAGCGCCATACTACCGATATGTTGCTGTCGCTTTCTTCAATAATAAGGCTTTTAATCAATAGGAAAATGTTATACATTTTTGTGGAATAACATATTTAATGCCCTAAGTGTACATTAAACTTTCTAAAATATTGTATATTCTAAGTACCTACTACTTATTAACAAAAAACGCATTTTATGTCATTTAAAATCATTTGCGGCTAAATCAGCTTTACTATTATATAAATACTTAGTATTCCACAACTTTTAGTACAATAATTGTTAGGTACAGGTTTATAGATAAATAATTAATCACATTAAAACAATGCATTAGCCACTGTTGAATTTGCTGGACCTTATGTCCGTGTAATAGGGTATACTGTATTAGTAGCTGGAGAAAGCGCGCGTACTTTGTGATCTAGTTTCCAGAACCTTCGTCATGAAAGAGATAGGAGATATATATGTTAGAGTAGTAAGGCTGCTCCTGCGCAGCCAACCCGGTTCGTTGGAACATTCTAGAAGTCCACCGGAAATAGATATCTAGGATAATATTGGCTAATTTTTCCCCAAATTTTTCCACCCATATGGGATCAAAATTGCATACTCGTATTTATACTCGACGCGCCGCTCGGGCCGCCAGTGCGTCTTTACCGGTTAGCAAGTAAATATTAACTTCGAGGTTACTCTGTTCGGAAAGTTCTGGATCCTAGTTTCATTCTAGATTTTTCAGTGTTTAAGTAGATTTAATAATTTGCGTATAGCCTTAGTGCGGTATAAACAAACTGTTGTGTAAAATTAACCTTTCAATGACCATTATAGACTTTAATAATTCGAGTTGTGTTTTCATTAGTATCCCAGAACATAGTAGGCTAGGTCTTCGTGGGTGCACACTATCTAGATTTGCAGCCGGTAAAAGTATTAACAGGTCGATACTGAAGAGCACTCGACTGTAGTCTATTCGAAGAAGTTTAGGTTCGCACGTAGGCCTACGGGGTTCCGGCCCCGTGCATCGTCAACAATGCTATTAACGCATTCAGCCGCAGATTGGTGGCAGGGCATAAAACCTGAGACAACTTCATGGCCCAAGTAATTGACAGCTTGCGCCATACCTACGGCGACAATCGAGCTCCGCCACGCACGCATTTACCGCGACTTATTTGCTACACCTCAAGGCGACGAAAACACTCATATTTACGTCGCGAAGTGTCGAGCGCTGTTTTCAAAATTGCTCGCAATGAGTTAACTGAGAAACATGCAGTTAGACATGGTATACGGACTTCTACACAAACGAATACGTAAACGTAATACGTGCCACACAAGAGGATTTAGACTTCTTTATTTTCAGAGGATTATTTTCTCGTGGAATTCTCTGTTAATGAAATAGCATTGCCCGTTCGTGGTTAATATTTTTACTTTTGCTTATAATACTATACAAAATTTGTATAGTACGGAAATCAGGATTATGCAACGGTATTCGGTCAATTGTAAATGAAATGAAAGAAAATGTTTTTGTTGCTACACTGTTACAATACAGATTCATATATGGTACCTATGCGAAATTTGTGGCCTAGAAACTGCTAATGGCTTAAAAAGAAAGCAAAACTTATAAAAGCTAAGGAATTATCCGCACTAGTTAAAAAAAACATACCTCGTAGCAGATTTCAGAAGAGGATTTAGATACTTTTTTGTGTACTGTGAGTAGGTACATGACGTGTTGAGTATTAGGGTCAACACGTCATGTGACATTTAAGGTGACATTTAAGAAATAGAAAATATATTTATTAAAATGAACAATAATTCTAATTACATTTATGTAAAGGTCACCTAAATGCCACTCACGTAGGCCACTAGTATATAAGCACCAATTTACTCAATAAAGATGTTCAGTATTCAGCAGATATTCTAGTATCAATTATCTACCCGAACGCCCCACATTACATGGCGACCCTGCCAGTGGAACTGCTCAGCAGTTCTGGTATCACCACCTTCGGAATCGTCTAAGTTGCGCCGCCCAGCCATCCAGCCAGCCAGCCAGCCACCCAGTCACCCAGCAAGCCAGCTAGCCAGCACCACTAAGCACAGCACTAGACTGCGTCGCGCAGCTACGACCCTGAACAAGTATGGAACCGAGCACAGCTTCAGCCCAGTGCGGCAATACGATCACAGTAACAATAAAGGTAAACACTGATGGAGAGCCTACAAAAACAGCACAATGGACAAGGAAGCAGCCGCATACCCGCCATCGACCCCAACTGCCAACCCCGCCAGTACAGCGTACTCAGCAACACCACCAAGCCAACAAATCAAGGAAGAAGAATAAAGGGCGAGCCACACGCCACATCCAAGCGACCATAACCACCAGTAATACTACAATAGAAGACCAGGATGAAGTCTGGACAAAGGTACCTACATCAAACTATCTTCTTTACACTTTTTTTCTCTCTCTCTCTCTCTCTCGAAAATTATCATTAAATATAGTCTATTAAATCTAAACTATAATCTTAATAATGTATAAACTATTCTTTAAACATGAAGATACGTCTGCGAGCGATATTCCAAATTCTACTATCTATTAATTATAATTAATTTACGATTACTACTTGATGACGAAAAACAAAACATAAATATATGTTAAAAAATATATATATTCAACAGTTAACCACAAGTAATTAATTTTAAAGTAAAAAAAAAAGGTTATATATGTACATATAGATAAAATTAAATATCAACAACTCATTAAAATAAAACAAGTAATAAAACATACATATAGATAAAATTAAATATCAAAAACTTGTTAAAGTAAAACAAATCATAACACAAAAACATTTTCTAATATCCATCAATAAATTAAACCGGTGCATCATTGTTAATTTATAAAAAAAAATTGAACAAAATTTAAAGAAACAATACACATATAACACGTCTCATGGTTAAAAAAAAGAAACCTTTACACTATTCACAACATTAAACAGCTAGGACGGGGGTGCATTCCATTATTTCCATTTTTGCAATTAACTTATATTATATATCTTTAAGACCACAATATAAAATAAAATAAAAAACACCTCAACACTAACACTAACATTGACGTCATAATAATATTATTTAGCTTCGTTTAAAACAAAAAAAAACCACTAACCCACCACCACCCATAACTAACAATAACACTAACATTAACATCATAATATCATTATTTAGCTTCGTTTAAAACAAAACACCCCACTAACCTAATATTTCAAAAATCTACTAACCCACTACTACCCACCACTAACACTAATACTAACAAAGTAACCTAACATTTCCAAACAAAACCCATTTCCCAACATAAAGACAAAACCACTAACAAACTAACCTAACATTAACTTTGACTAACTGACAAACACTAGAATCTACTACCTATTCCACACATTAAACAACATCGCTTATGGTCTTTTCAAATTATTATCCAATTTAACGTTCAAAAATTTAGCTTTTACACCATTTCGTTTTCAATAGGTAACATATTTAATATATGTTTGCAAATGCCCTCATATCCAGTTACAAATTAATTTCGTGTTTTAAAAATAAAAAAAAAAACAATCTAATCATTTCACTATTACAATCATTCAATCAAACTTTTATTGGTAAAATAGAAGTATTTTACAAGTCAACACATTATTTTTACACAGAATATCATTATTATTTTAGGTCAAATTATTTCAACTTGCATACATACATACTTTAGTACCTTTAATGCAAATTCTATTCCATCTATTTCTATCTATTCTGTCTATTTCTTTTTAATCTCTTTA